>NC_058084.1:68906301-69206301 GCF_014858855.1 Bufo gargarizans
TTTGACATGACTTGGATAATAAATAAGCCAGCAACACATCTGCAGACAGCTGTTTCGGGGTGATTGCCCCTTATCATTAATTCCAGAGGAGCATCGCCTGGCCTATAAGACTCCCCATGCCACTTAGGCGCTCTGCATAAGGAGATATATTATTCTCCAAATCTTGGTCTGATTGACAAAGTCAAGTGAGCCTGTCTGTCATGGTAAAAGTCCAAAGGAGGAAGTTAAAGAACCAGGACAGGAAGTAGAATACATGGAGTGACTTAAAAAAATGAGATCCATAAAACTATCCACCTGTTTTTGTAAAAAAAATAAAAAAATACATAGAATATTCACATTTGTGTTGTTAATATATGATAAAAAATGATGGAAGTTTCTCTTTAAAATAAACATACAATGTACTGTAGATGGTTTGGGGTTAATAATACATTTTTGGGGGTTATGGATGAGAAAGCACAGTGTAAAACCATAAACATCAGGTTATACTGAAAAAGTAATCAGCTTGTGGTATACATATGTTATTTAGTCAGAAATGGACAATGGAATGCACACAGTACTTGGCCTTTAGCTAATGGCTATAAAACATGAGTGGAGACTAGTCTTTGAATGCATCTGGTTTTAGCATTCCAACCATTGCCTTGAATAGCAGTACAGGCACAGTTCTCTCGTCAGCTGCAACTAATATAATTTCTAATCCAAATTTCCATTGTACAATCTCTTTGTTAGTAGATTTAATAGCCTTATAAAAAAAACAGACATAAAATATAAATGTAAAAATAAAAAAAAATAAGTAAAACATACCAGCTTTACTAACGGGGATTCTAAACGGCAGTGTTTGAACTCATCACTATAGATTTACTAGAATGAATTAATATCCTTACCCAAAAATAAAAATTGTGCTGTCAATGGTCCAAAAAATGACAAGTGGAGTATAACAAAATGGAGAAATAAAGGTTAACTCATCCAATAAGGCCTATGATATCAGTGAGGAAAAATTCTTGTAATAAGGATGGTGTTTTAATAACCTATCCCATATCTTTTATAAGTCCCTAGCTAACACTCCTTAGTTTAACAGTTTTTATTCATTATAATGGAAAATAAAATATAAAAAAAGTCGGTTTTTTAGCTGTTGGCTCTTATCTAGCCTTCAAAAGCTACATTCTGGATACATGCCAAACAATTATGAAGGCATTTGGGACTAAAGGTTGCTGAGGCTCAGTAGTGATTTTCATTGAGATAAGAACGTGTCTTATGAATTTAAAAAATATATATTTTGTGGGTATAATTAAAGGTAGTTAGCAATTATGAGAAGGAATGACAGAGCTATAAGGGCTGAACATTTAGTTAACATAATTGAGAGCAGTAATGGGCACTATATTTAGAACTTCTGCAATGAAAGTTATTTTCTATTGAAAGAGATCACTATGCTACAACATTCCAGCATTGGGCTATGTAAATAGGTAAAGACTATGCTGCTGCCTGTTTGTAAATCTAGGTGCAAGTGTTGTTGCTATGCTGCCCTCTCTACTTTTCAAGAAGGGGCTTGGCGAGGGAGGGACAGGGCCAACAGGCACTGCCACAGATTTTAGTCTAGGTGCACGGACTGCCGGAGGATGCACCTATTTCATGGTGAGGCATGTGCCTCCTCATAAATTATGAGCATACTCCAACAGTATACTCCAACAGTGCAGGGTATAACAAAGACCAGCGTAAAACACTGGTCTTTGATAAATTCCCCCATAGAATGTAATATTTGTCTACAAATGTGTTCCTTTACTGATCAATCATTGTCATTTTACTTGCAAAGCACAATATTCTCTAGAGCTGTGATGGTTAACCTCCGGCACTCCAGCTGTGGTAAAAATACCACTCCCAAGATACACATGTGCTTGGCGGTTCTCAGAACTCCTTAGAAATCAATGGATCATGCTGGGAGTTGTAGTTATACCACAGCTGGAGTGCTGGAGGTTAGCCATCACTGCTCTAGAGTAAGAAACAGTATGGAAGACTTAAACTAGTCCCTGGATCTATAGATCTGTAGAGGTAGAAAATTCCCAAAGTTTTTTTTCCATTTAAAGCTGGTCATTTTCAGCAATTTAAAAGTCAATATTTCCAAAATATTGCCTCACGCTCTATAAATCCATTGAACTTCAGACTGTTTTGTTTATCAAAATATTAAATATACCTCCGAGACATTCTGTGTATCAAACCTATAAACCCGGTGAGTTTTAATCATTCTGTAAAGTATCTTTGCCGTTGGCAGACGCCATGAGCCAATTTCCAAAGATATTAGAACTTGTGGCCATAAAATATTTCTCTTGGTATTTCCTCGCACGTTAGCAGCTGTTAAAACAGTCTACTTACATATATTAAGCACAAGAATAGGTTATTTGTAATATATGTTATTGGAAAATGTTTGGAAACAAGAAAAAGAACATTTGTGAATGTCTTTAGCATGGAAATTTCTACCATCCTAAGTGTAGGTAAAAATATTCTGCAAATATTCAAAGTAGCAGCACAGGAAATTTTCATGGACTTTGCTAAAGGACTGTTGTTTTGCCTGATCTTTGATATTTATACAGTTAAGCTATAAAAAAATGTTCTTTGTAGACTAAAAGGCCCATGGTGACTGTGGTCTCACAGTTTTCAGCTGCCTTAGTTACATTCCAAGGCTAGAATATGCAGTTTGTGCAACCAAAGACAGGTAGGAAGTGATCATTGCCAAACGTTTCAGTTTATTGGGTTGTATGAGAACAGAAAAAAGGTCAGCTTTTTACAAAACCATTGGCACTCTTGTCCATTGACCATGTCACTGAAGTGACTAAGTCTGAATTGTAATACTAGACAGAGCCCGGAGAGTGGTGCTATTTGGGGGGAAACAATCTATTTTTAAATCTGAACCCTTTAGACACAGCAAGGCACCAATGCTTGACAGTTGTATTCTGATAAGTCATTGTAAATTAATTGCAGAAAACAATGTTCTGACTGATTTGGGCTTCTCATAAAAGAAAAAGTCAATTTACAGTAGATTAACTTTAAACATAGGTTATTTCTCTTTTCTCCGAATTCTGGGTTTATGGGTGATTACAGCGGCCTTTCGAGGAATTCTAAGTTGGAATTTTCATTTGAGTTTGGACTAGAACATTAGACAGTGGTGCAGAAGGACAGAGGACTTCAATTTAAAAAAAATCCCTTCTGCCCATTGTTCATTTTAGCATCTTCTTGCCAAATCTTCAGGAGCGCTTGTAATTTCCTCTGTACAGAGTCCGACAGGCTCATCAGCAGCAGAAGGTAAACATAATAGATGTGAGGAATTTCTAAAGACTTATGAGGTTTAGCTTGCTGAAATGTACACTGCGTCTGGCCATCCTTCGACGTGGCCACATGTGGACTCTTCAAATTGAAAACATTATAAAGAAAAGGGGAATCGTTAAGCTCCTGTTAACCACAAGACTTAGGGATAAAATACATTTTATACAAAAGAATTTGAAGGTTATTTCAGTGTTATGATATTGTAGCACTGCTACTGAGGGCATTCATCGCTCATAGAGATCCCAGTGGTAAATCTTACATGACATATAGCATGTGTTGTCCCTTAGTTAACAGTAAGTATGTAGAAATGGTGCACAGTGTCCCAAAATAATGTTTACAATGTAGTGATATCAGACATAGAACTGATAGATTGTATCAAATGCCTGATGATCAGCTCATCCATCAGGATGGTAGTTTGGCAGTATGCATCCAAGATTCCCTCGAGGTGCAGAGATAAATCCTCACTGGTCTTAGTATTCACTGAAAGTAGAACTCCACCACTCCTTAAACAGAAACATATGCTTACATGTTTTATTTTAAACCTATAGATTTTAACTCATGGCCCATATGCCTTGGTGGATCCAATAGTGGTAGAAATTGTTGTGTAGTCTACCATAGTATTTACGGCATTTTCACACAGCAATCTGTAAATAGATCAATGTTCAATAATAAATCAATGTTTGATTTATGGTTGAACCTATAATGTCTATGAATTAAACAATTTAGCCAGAGGTTTTCTATAAATCAGGTCTGCCAAGCTGTCAGTCATTGTTCTACATAGAAGTGTAAAAGAGCATGGTAGCTGCACATGACAGAACATGATAGACTTACATAAACTGGCCATACATTTTAGATGATTTTCAGCTGGAAATGTTAGTTTTGGTAGGACCAGACGATCACATAATGTGCATTGTGGTGTTGGGGCTCTTCCCGATGGAGGGAAAAAAGGGTTTTGGACATATTGGAATATCACATTCCCGATCATTTTGTTCTCAAGGGAGCTGTCTGGCGGTGGCTAAATATCCTTCCCCTGTTGAGAACACATGACCATTAGACTGAGACAAGGATACATGTGGATAGGGTAGTCATGAGTAGTAGCTTTCAGACGTTCTAAACTGTGTGGCCCGCTTTACATATTTATTTCATGCATAATACTCAGCTTAGCTCACAGCCATTCTTGGGATCAATGGAGGTCCCAGTGCGTGGACCCCCACTGGCGCCATCAGTAACCTGTCAAGAAATGTTTTTTAAATGTGCTCATACTCTTTTAATGATCCACATTTGTATAATACTAACGAGTACATATGATAAAATATTGGAAGATATACTTCAGATAGATTTCATAACTGATCAAGAAGAATCCAAGGTCTTTGTCTTGAGGCTAAAAGGTGAAGCTAAACTTGTGATATTTGGCGTTTTGGCTATATAGCTTGAAATTACAAGGAGATGGAATAGTTAAGGTCAGTGTATCTTCCGTCCAATGATATCACTGCACGTTAAAGTGATCTTTTAACCTTTCTCTTCCAAGTCTGTTTTCAATGATATTAATTAGCTGTCTGGAAGGCTGTAAACATCTCAAGCACTAGAGTGCTAGTTTCAATTTGGTACCAGGCATTTCTGTGCATCTCTGCTTTTGTTTATGCTCCAAGAAGAGGCTGAAACAGCATTAGCAGAGCTGCAGAAAAGGCCCCTTCATCCTGTTCATTGTTTACCTGTAGTGTTGCCTGATAGAACAGCTTATGTCTGTAGGCTCCGAGTTTCTTTCAGTCGGCTTCAAGGACTTGCATAAATGAAAAGGCTGAATCTTCCAAAAGATAATTATTTAACCCTTCCTCCACCTGACAACCCAGCTGCCATCAGGTGATCTGAAATGGTTTTGCGGACACATGACTGGCACTGAAAGGGTCCGCGCAAAATGTCTTTCATCAAATCCTGAAGACATAGAGGAGAGACAGGCTTTTGTCTGTGCCATGCCTAAAACAAAAGGTTGTCTGACTCTTGAGACGAACCGTACTTGTAATGTGACTGACTGATGCATCTGAAAGCCAGGGAACTTTTTCAAGGCCGTGCTTCTCTTTTGTTTCTGCTGAGTGATAAGGCTTTGGGATGCTTCCAACCATGGCCTAATTACTAAGATTGCAATGATAACCATTTACATATCAGCTTTAGGCCAATAACAAGCTCTAATGGACATTATTTTTAAAAGTTTTTTTTTTTCCATATTGACTGCTATGCTCCCCTACCCCCACATCAGCATCCTAACTCCAATTTCCCACCTCCAATCATCTTTCTTTCTAAACGATGGACGGGGAAATAAACCTTTTAATTCCTGGAATTTGTGTATTGGCATAAGATGTGTGGATACCTTGAAAGCCTTAATGGTAGTGCCTTAATGAAAGCAAGAAAGATCAGAACATGCAATGGCAAGCTATCACTTAAAAAACACAAATTATTAATGAATTCAGGGAACTAATGTCGAATGCTACATGACTGCTTGTAGGCCATAAAGGTAAATTAGATGTATTGTATTTTATATGCTGGTAGAGATGGTATTTTGAGTTACTTTTTATTTGACTTGCTTTAGATTTTCCTGTTTATGTTGTTTTTCACAAGCTACCATTTTAGCTTCTGAATCATATTCTAGTTTAATTCCTTAAAGGTTCCAATCTCTGATAATATTTGTATATAAAAGCCATTAACCCAGTGGTTTATAATGTCCTCTGCATTTACTTGTGTCTGTTTTCATAGCTTCTCAAAATCATCCTTGTCAAATATGACTGGATCACCAAAGAAAAATTTGTCAGTAGATGTCCAATTTAGAGAAATAAGTATTTCTAGTATCGGAAAAGGTTCTCATGTGTTCTGATAAAGTCTAGTAGATGTTTTATTCATGTTGGTATCTAGTTTGTACTAGGTTTAGGTTGGTTATAGACTATTAATATAACAAATGCTGATATGCTGCCAATATTAATGTAGATGTCAGTCTAATAGCACTCCCTAATGTATGTAAGAGTAAGTATTTTTTCCTTGATACAGAGAAGCAGTCAAGTGTGAGATTTAATATACAGTATCTCACAAAAGTGAGTCCCCTCACATTTTTGTAAATTTTTTATTATATCTGTTCATGGGACAATACTGAAGATATAACACTTTGATACAATGTAAAGTAGTCAGTGTACAGCTTGTATAACAGTGTAAATTTGGTGTGTCCTCAAATTAACTCAACACATATCCATTAATGTCTAAACCACTGGCAACAAAATTGAGTACACCCCTAAGTGAAAATGGCCAAATTGTGCCCAAAGTGTTAATATTTTGTGTGGCCACCATTATTTTCCAGCACTGCCTTAACTCTCTTGGACATGGAGTTCACTAGAGCTTCACGGGTTGCCACTGGAATCCACTTCCACTCAATGATGACATCACGGAGCTGGTGGAAGTTAGAGACCTTGCACTCTTCAGCCTTCCGTTTAAGGATTCCCCACAGATGCTCAATGGGGTTAAGGTCTGGAGACATGCTTGGCCAGTCCAGCACCTTCACCCTCAGTTTCTTTAGCATGGCAGTGGTTGGCTTGTAGGTGTGTTTGGGGTTGTTATCATGTTGAAATACTGCCCTGCGTCCCAGTTTCCAGAGGGAGGGGATCATGTTCAGCTTCAGTATGTCACAGGACATGTTGGCATTCATGGTTCCCTCAATGAACTGTAGCTCCCCACAGCCGGCAGCATTCATGCAGCCCCAAACCATGACACTCCCACCGGCATGCTTGACTGTAGGCAAGACACACTGGTCTTTGTACTCCTCGCCTTATTACCATAACACACACTTGACACCATCTGAACCAAATAAGTTTATCTTGGTCTAATCAAACCACAGGACATGTTTCCAGTAATTCATGCCCTTAGCCTGCTTGTCTTCAACAAACTTTTTGTGGGCTTTCTTGTCCATTATCTTTAATGTAGGCTTCCTTCTCGGGAACAGCCATGTCGACCAATTTGATGCAGTGTGCGGAGTATGGTCTGAGCACTGACAGGCTGATCCCCCCACCACTTTTAGCTTGTGCACTCAGCTTCTTTGGTCGACTTTGGCGAGGCCTGTCTTGTTAAACCGCTGTATGATCTTGGCCACTGTGCTGCTCAGCTCAGTTTCAGGGTGTTGGCAATCTTCTTATAGCCTAGTCCATCTTTATGTAGAGCAACAATTCTTTTCTGCAGATCCTCAGAGAGTTCTTTGCCATGAGGAGCCATGTTGAACTTCCAGTGACCAGTATAAGAGAGTGTGCGAGCTATAACGCCAAATTTAACACACCTGCTCCCCATTCACACCTGAGATCTTGTAACACTAATGAGTCACATGACACCAGGCAGGGAAAATGGCAAATTGTTGCACAATTTGTCCATTTTCACTTAGGAGTGTACGCACTTTAGTTTTCAGCTGTTTAGACAGTAATGGCTGTGTGTTGAGTTATTTTGAGGATACGCCAAATTTACACTGTTATACAAGCTGTACACTGACTGCTTTACATTGTATCAAAGTGTTAGATCTGCAGTGTTGTCTCATGGAAAGATATAATATTTTTTTTTTTTAAATATGAGGAGTGAATTCACTTTTGTGAGATACTGTACAGCCTGATCTATCTTGTCATTGCACTAGCCAAGGGTGATGTGCTAATGTAGGGGCAGCCATTTTCTTTTTCTTCATTCACAATGCAATGGACATGCATGAATGACAGCCGACCCTCAGTGCTGTAATTATTTGGAGGACATCTAGACTATGCAGCTAGAACATTACTGTATTAACTTTCAAGCTATAAAATATGTGACAAAATGACCACATTTCACAATAGATATTGTAGTTATTTCTCCAAAACACATACTTGTGTTTGTTGTATCTGTTATAGATTGATTTAATGGGCCTTTTTATTTAGAAGCAAGACAATAAATTGTGTACAGTGTGAGAAGAGCAGTGCTTCCTGTATAAGTAACACATCAATGCAAATTCTGTCACAAACAGAGGACAGAAAAGTCCTGCATGGAGACCATTTTTTCTCTGCTAAAAAAGCGGACTTCCAAATTAAAACTGAACGGACCCCATCATACTCAGTGAGATCTATTTGGCTCCATTCAGGTCATTTATGTGCTGATTCCTATAACAGAGCAGAACAACAGAAATAAATAGTGCAGGTGTGAAAGAAGCCTGAAGGTAGTTGGGGCATATTTGTCTCAATAACTCCAATAGTAGATAAAAATGACTAAAACCATAGGTTTATGACTGTGGCATAAACTAACCAATGAGATATCTCATGGAAGATATTATATCATGTTTAGAGGGATTGCAAACTTCCTTAACTACTTGCTCACCCTTGGATACATCCACATCTGGACAGGGCAGAAAGAAGAAGCCTAGTTGAAGGGCCATCTTCATCTTCAAACAAGTCACATGTTGCTGTTATGGCAACCAACCAGATTTTAAATTATTCTTAGAAGGTTTGTCAAGGGGTTTGTGGAATAGAATCCATTAAAGCAGTTTTTAGGGAATAAATATTGATAGTTCTATTGGATAAGGCTGAGCTGCAGTACCAGACACAGCCACAAGTGTTGATAATTCACCGAGACGCCAATGGGACCCCTTTAGGCTGTTTTAATTGTAGGTGTCCTGAGGGTTGGACTCCCGTCCCACCTATTACTCATTGGCCAACTTTAATTTTTGAGAACATTACAGTTCCCTTCATCAAATCGCCGTTAGAACGGACCACCCCATCTCTGTCTATAATGTGGCTATTAGCTTTCCTTGGGCTACCTTCCCTACCCAGTCAATAAGTGCTGTATAAGGGTGTATTCAGTATGTATATATGGTAGCTATATTATCTATAAGCAAACTTGCCTTTTACGTTGCTTTATAACTTTTCTGACTATACAGGGTGAGCACTATAACAATCCTTGATTTCTAACAGATATAGAACATAACTTTTTTGGAATATTCTTACACATTGGTGTCTAATGTTTCATATGGTATTGGTTGGTATCACACACACATGATATGCATCCCATCGGTTGGGTTTTGGTTATATAATTACTTGAAATCAAGGAGTGTTTTTTTGCTCACCCTGTATTATTACCATTAACGTATACTATTTTCCAATAGCGTTTTAAAGTCTTAGTAACCATTAAAATAGCATTTTTGTCTATCTTTTAAAAAAATTCCCCTCCACTACAACGTCTGTTTAACCTGCAGGTCCTTGCAATTTCAAAAAGAAATTAAACCATGATGGGTAGAGCACATCTACAGCAAAGCAATTTAGTAAGCTGCAGAAACTAATAGATTTAGAAGAAACAAATAGGTTTCTTTTAAAGTGAGCGAAGAGTGTCAATGTATCTAAGAATTTTATGTGAAATTAGCCTTAAAGCTACCCTCATTTAAATTACTGATTACATACTTAACATGGATGATTTAAAGGGGGGGATCTGCACAGTTCACTTACAAAATCAATATATAATATCAACTACTTTCTACATCCTAAACAGATGACATGATCAGTCTTTGAACTCATAGATTCAATTACCTTCGATCGTCACTGTGTCAAACAGCCAGCGTACCTCAGAAACCCTAAATCTAAATTGTTCCCATGCAGTATGTAAATAATGAGAGAAGGTTCCACTGGATGTTGTAATGTGGAGAAGAATCTGATGTACTCATGATGTACATGCTCTCTCCTCCATTGATGATTAATAGGTTTCTCCCTATTACTAAGCATAGGGAGAAAGCTGTCAATCAGCAATGAGAGGGCAGAGGGAACATATATGCTGATCATCTTAAACAATTGACACCACTGAAGCATCAACATGTGTGTCAGCACTTGATGATGCCCTCAGAAGGCAGCATTTCAGTACTGACCGGTTCTCTTTACGGATATGGCTGCACAGTCAGGTTTTATGATGCAGTTTCAGAAGCCAAAACCAGGAGTGGATAAAAAAAAAAGATGAGAAGTTGTATCTGTCCTGTATACTTTCGCTTCTTTAATGATCCACTCCTGATTTTGGGTTTCAAAACTGCATCAGGAAACCTGACCATGTGGCCGTGTGTCTGTACTCTAAGACTTAAGCATTGGATTTTAATATATTATTTTAGTATATTATTATATATTTGCTCACCCAGCCCATAAGTCATGTTAAGCTTAAGTAACCAGTAAGGGGGTACCCTGCTTGGGATTCCCTTAAACCAAAGCCCATGCCTATTGCTGCTGTTGAGATAGGTGAACTTCAGAAATCTGTCATGCAAATAATGGACCTAATATATTATATAATCACTGATTATATCCGGTCCCATGACTTGTTTTATCTTTAGACAACTACTGATGGGTCACTGGCCATTTCTAGGACTAACCGAGATTAAAAAAAAATTAAATATAGTGTATCTGTGTTTTCCAGAATCAGCTTGTCCATGGGCAGGTCTTCATATTGCAGCTCACCTATTTACATAAATGAGGCTGAGCTACTATAACAGACATAACCTATGGACAAGAGTGACGCTATTTCTAAAAAGACTTTATTTTCTCTA
This sequence comes from Bufo gargarizans, assembly GCF_014858855.1. Classification (NCBI taxonomy): domain Eukaryota; kingdom Metazoa; phylum Chordata; class Amphibia; order Anura; family Bufonidae; genus Bufo; species Bufo gargarizans. Next base: position 68,917,169 of record NC_058084.1, read on the forward strand.
GTCTCAGACAACTCTTCTAAAGTTTTCTGTTTTACCCACATCAAAACACCGGTCGGAACTATTATTATTAACGTTCTACAATTCCAACACCATTTTCCCTGCAGCCTCTTGAGTATCGGGTCCTAGGTTTTAACCAGTAAGAACCAGTTAATTACAAAGCAGGTTTTATAATTATGAAGGGACATATATCAAGAAGTAAAGACTCTGAAGATAAATACAGTATCAATTATACCCTCGCAGGTGTGTCTTGGGGAGTGGATATAAAGGGAGAACGGAGATGGCATGATGCCAGTAGACCTTATGGTTTTGTAGTAATTAGTAAGTGGTGCAGGTGTCCATTATGAATTACCGACAATAAATCTCTGGTTCTGTTTTAAATATTGCTTTTGTTTCCCAAGTTCCATGCCTCCAGGAGGAAGAAAGCAAACGAAGGAAAGATTAATTACTGTAACAGTTTACTCCCTGCTAGATAAAATCTCAGCCATTTCTCTGTAGATCAGACTTATAATTTTATGTGGAAGCTCAAGTATATGGGAAACTAACAAGTGCATCCTTTAGGGGACTGATGTGTTGTGCTGAATCTTGATTCCAATCTTGCCAAGGATTGCACCTTTTGTAGGAATCTATCATCAGCATCAACAAATTGCTCTCTTCAGTCATAACGTCGTTATGTCCATCCTGTTGTTGGCGGCAATTAGCTGTGATTTCCTGGAATGAAATAAAATGGTTACACGGCAAGCTGAAAATGTTAGCGTTATTTTTTTTATAGACTGCATTGTACACAGTAAAGGGGTAAATAGGTATTTGGAACACAATTATACAATCAAATATACAGAAATAAAACCCTAAAAATGTTTAATTAAAATTCTAATTGAGGGACTTGGAGTTGACAACTTAGGCTACTTTCACACCTGCGTTCGGTGCGGATCCGTCTTGTATCCGCACCGATAATCCAAACGCTTGTATCCGTTCATAACGGATCCGTTTGCATTATTCATTCAAGAAAAAGACAAAGTCAAACGGATCCGTTTTGACTTACATTGAAAGTCAATGGGGGACCGATCCGTTTTCAATTGCACCATATTGTGTCAGTGAAAAACGGATCCGTCCCTATTGACTTACATTGTAAGTCAGGACGGATCCGTTTGGCTCCGCATGGTCAGGTGGACACCGAAACGCTGAAAGCTGCGTTTTAGTGTTCACCTCAAAAGCGGAATACAGGCGCAACGGAGACCAAACGCAGCCAAATTGATGCATTCTGAACGGATCCTTATCTATTCACAATGCATTGGGGCTGAACCGCTTGTGAGAGCCCTGAAACGGATCTGACAAGCGGACCCAGAAACGCCAGTGTGAAAAAGTACCCTTAGTTGGATGGAAAAATATTTCTCAATTTGTTCATAAAATTGTAAAAAAATAAATAGAAAAAATAAAATAAAAACAATACTAGTGAGTGTGATGAATTATTTACTAAGCCTTTAAAAAAGTTGGACCATATGGTAGGACTGGACAAAGAGCTAGCAAGATATGAGGAGCGATCAAGTCCATTTGCCATTACAGCTGCCCTACACGCTTGCACATTAATACATTATATATGTGTGTATATATCTATTTAGATTACTCTCTGGTCCCGACAGAACAGTTTTGTTATCCAGCAGGCGTAGAAGGGGTTATTCTGTAGGAACTAATTGAAGGTACATTTTTATACCATAGATGCACCTTATTCTTAGCCTCTCCATCTGCTCCTTTTTGACACCCCTGTCATTAACTGTCATTTCCCTTTAAATATACAGCAAAGCTGAAAGGGCAACTCCACAGCACATCATTTCGGATTAGGGGCACTTCCATTGAGCTCAGCGCTGTTTAGGTGTCAAAAAGAAGTCTCTGACCTCTCTCGCACCACACTGCCTCGGGGCCTTAATTAGTACTGACTCCAGCCATTACTGTAGAAAGGACAAAGGCGGACACATCATTTTTCTACTTAGGAAGTTAGTATCTGACCTAATAACTTGTCCAGGCTGGCAAGACAGTGTAATAGCCACACAACAGCGGTGCAAATTATCTTTCACATTCTAACCCCTCCTGCACCTCCATTCACGAGCCACAAGAAAGGACATTTGTGTCAACAAACCGGGATGCATTCGTCGGATCGTTGCTGATTTGTATGACGCTGATATTTAGTGCATTGTAAAAAGATGTCATAAGACATTAATAGCAACATAAAAAAGTCAAATGTGTTCAATGCAGTTCAGTGTAATGCTTAGATATTGGGGGTCACACACAAAGGACGCACTCCCATTATTTACCATAGGACTAAATTTGGACATAAAAACCTGTCTGGCGGGGTTGCCGACCTTCCAGAAATTTCTGGACAGCCCGTCCATGATTTTTTTTTTTATGTGTCTTTGATCTTTTTTGAGGCTGGTGGTACTTGACTAGATTATTTTGGTGGTAATTCTCACATTTTACAGCTCACTGTAAATGCTGGTATGAGTTATCAGTATATTGGCCTATAGACATGCATCACATATATCATTCATCATGGTTTTCCAATTTGTCTGTAAAAATGTCTGCTGTCCGTGATTTTGGGATAAAAAGAAAACATCTAGTTGGCAACTCTTGTGTCTGGTAAAGAAAACCCATTTTCAAATACGATATTAGATAATTCTCAGAAACTATTGGGGATCCTCTTCCAGGACCCTCATTTATTAGCCAGAGTGAAAAGATACACAAGGAGTACCTTTATATGTGGGAGCTGTGTAATACTTCATTTCCCCAGTGGTGGTGCTGCATGGAAATTGAGCACTTTGATCGGGTTCTCCTATAAATTAAAGGGGTTGTCTCACTTTGTCAAACGGCATTTATCATCTAGAGAAAGTTAATACAAGGCACTTACTAATGTATTGTGATTGTCCATATTGCCTCCTTTGCTGGCTGGATTCATTTGTCAACCACGTTATACACTGCTCGGTTTCAGAGGTTTCTGCCACTGCGGTAGGGCATATATGAGGTGTCTGGGATGGGAGCTGCTCCGCATACGTGTCTATGTGCGGTCCCACAGTCCCAGCCACCAGGGAAGTGGCTGCTGGATTGCAGGATGGTTGTACTCCCTGGAAACGAGCAGTGTATAATGTGATGGAAAATTAATGAAGCCAGCAAAGGAGGCAATATGGACAATCACAATACATTAGTAAGTGCCTTGTATTAACTTTGCTTACATGATGAACGCCGTTTGATGAAGTGAGACAACCCTCTTAAAGCTGATCGTTGGAGGTCTGAGCTGTGGAACAAGCTGCAATGCCTTTATTACCAGATATCATTTTTAAAGATAGACATATACTTTCAATGTCTGACGCTTGTTTAGCTTACAATATTCCTAATGATACACATGTACACTTATTTTGGCCAAGCATGCACGTGTTTTCAATTGGTAAAGGGGAATAATCCTCTGCCATATACCTCTGGCTTAGACTAGAGTTCAGAGAACTGTTAGGCTGTTCTGGCAGGGAACAGCTTGCTGGAGCTCTCTTGATCTGGCATTGCTGGACGTTGACTGAATGCCTGCCGATCCCATTAACTATAAAGGGGATCGGTGGCCCTCCGCCCCTCCACAATATAGCTAATGGGACTGGTGGGCAATCAGGCGGCATCCGGCAACGGTGGACCCAGAGACCTCTGGATGTTCCCTGCCACAGCAGCTGCCACTTCTCTAATGTAATTCAGCATAGCCCATCTTTTCTTCCCTGACATATGCCAAACAAATGGCAAGCTGAACATTTTCATTGATATTAGATAGTTGGCCGATTCCACCAAAATTGGAAGGTTCAACTTAAAGTGGTTATCCCATCTTAGACAATGGGGGCATATCGCTAGGATATGCCCCCATTGTCTGATAGGTGTTGGTCCCACCTCTGGGACCCACACCTACAAGGAGAACAGAGCCAGGGAGAGTTGTGGCTGGAGGACCCTGGATTTCCCGGGGTCGGTCCACCACCAGGCGCAGCTCCCCGCCTCTCCCATTGAAGTGATTGGGAGCGTACCGCTCATTCGTGGCCACCGCTCTTATTCATTTCTATAGGGCTGACGGAAATAGCTCGGCTATTTACGGCGGCTCCATACAAATAAATGGAGGGCAGCTGCGCATGCGCAGTGTGCCCTCCTCAACTTTCTCCGCTCCGTTCTCTTTGTAGGTGCGGGTCCAAGAGGTGGTGATATGCCCCCATTGTATAAGATGGGATAACCCCTTTAACTCTAATGTGTATGGCCACAGGACGATGGCTAGAGTCATCACCCATTGTAAGACAACAAGGGCCACTATAGATGCAAAAAGTTTACCCGAATGCCGTAGGTCAAGATGTGAGATTCTCCTCAGATGACCTGATCACTCAGCTGCCAAGTCCAAGAAGAGGTGACAACCTGCGAGTAACAAATGTCCATCTCTTTTGTTTTATTACTGATAGCTGATAATGGATCATTATTTTATTACTATGCATCAGGCCCTTTGCGGTAAGACGTGGACAACATTGCCATATGTCACGTAACAGTACCTGGCCGCTCATCGACTGCTCGCATCTTCTTTTTTCTCACTTCTAAGGGCAAAAGGGTTAAAGAGAAAGTTCTAATTAAAGGAAGCAGAATCCAGGCTTAGCAAGGGCCTAAATTGACAGGAAAACAGCTCCTGGTGTTCGGCATATTCTCCCATCCTTTCCACTTGCTCGAATCACCTTGTTCCTGTGAACATGGTATGGAATTGATAGCCTTTATTGATTGCTTGTAGCATTACCTAATCTTCACTAAATGTAGGAAGCTTTTCAGATTTAGAAAGGTGGCAGAAAATGTCCAGTAATGATGCTGCAGGGAATTCAGGCTCAATACTGTGGTCAGTATCAAAGTGATGGAGCTGTAAGAGGTATTTTATTATAAGCCAGTTGGTTTTACTAAATGTTCAGACTGCTGCAATTTACAGAGAATTCACCATCATCTGCATCTCCCCCGGACGATATGTATGACTGAATTTGAATGACAGATCTATCGATGGGCGACAAACCTTATGACGAGAATGGGGCAGCCATGGCAAAAAGCAAGAAGAGATTGCTTTAGGAATTCAAAAGAGTCTGGGGTAGGGGGGGGGGGGGGGGGTGCAGAAATCATTACTAAAACAGATATAAACGTGACCTTCAGCGTGGTTCAGTAATTATCCTGGGCCACACTTTGGTGCTTGTACCGTGATTTTCCTCCCCTCATTGTTTTCATTTTATCTGGGTACTTCACTAGTGCGTAATTGCTGAAGGGAAGCCATTATGCAAGGAAGAGCATTCAGCTTTGCAAGCAAAATTTGCTCGTAGCTATTGCCACATTTGAACCTCACTAATGTATGTAAATTAAAAACCCCGGTATTCGTATCGCTCCTGTTAGAAATAAAAACAGAATCTGATCATTACAATCTGCAAGCCGGGTATTATCACTGGCCTAGTGAGCCGCTGATGATAAATTGTACTGAATAACCGGTGGATGGAATATTTTATCTCAGTCCTCCATCACACAGGCCTGCATAAAGTAAGGATGATTCATCAAGCATGAGGGGCTGCTGCTTTATGAAATTCATTGCTCAGGGCGAGTGTGGAGTTTTTATTTATTTATTTATTTTTATTATTCAAAAGACAAAGCAACTCACAAGGGTTATTTAGTAATCAGTGTGAATTACTTCTAGGTATAAAACACGGCCCCCAAAAAATAAAATAAATTATATATATATCTGTGTGCCATCTAGGAAGCCATGTTGCTGCAGGTGTCATAATTTAACTTTGCGCCTCCTCCCTCCTCCCTCGCACATTTTGAAGCCTCGGATTTTATTTTATAGTGCAGCTGCATAATCATTTGTAACAGAATAATTATATCAACCAGCAACAGATTATATGTTCGGCAGATACATTTACATCATGCTTTTATCACCCAAGGCTAATGTGGTCATTTGGTAAATTTAAGGGGGGGGGGGGGGGATATCTAAAAAAATAAAAAATGGCGTTAAAAGCTACAGTAATGCAATAAAAAGCCATCTTTTCTTTTAGAACTACAATAAGAATGTCTCGTCTTTTTTTCTCTTTGTGTATTGATGTCCCAAGGCTATGTTCCAAATGAAAAGATAATAACTTATGAAGAAGTGTCAAAAACTAATTAAGTTTTGTAACTTGTTTTTTCCGCACATGAAGTATATTTTTCATCGCACTGTCCAGTCACATGCTGAGATTCGTGCTAACATTATCACATGCCAGTCACACCATGTCTCAGTGGTACGTCTCCTCCTGTCATTATTTTCAGCATCAATTAATTTTCCCCTGACCTCGCCTCTAGAAAGGAATATGGCAGGGAATTATCAGTGCATGTTTTACCCACTCCATTTCTTGAAGACACTAGACCGGTGTGTGTGTGTGTGTGTGTGATCAAAAATGGAGTGGACCTTAGCGGTATATTTTCTCACCTGTGCGGCTGCCTAGCAGCATGAATTAAGAATTTTCACTTAAAGAGGTGCAACACAAAAAATAACCAGGATGACCCAAGCGGAGGATGTGAAACTTTGCTTTGTCACATCGTATCAAAAATAGGAAGGGGTCCAAAAAAAAATTCTAATATGATCAAGCAGCTCTCAGGGGGCCCTTCTGCCTCGGCAAGCTTGTCGTGCGTTTTCTCTTTTTTGTATTTTATGTGAAGAATGAGCTTTCCATGTTCTCTTACTAGGATTCACACATGAAGGGCTCATGCACACGACCGCATGTGTTTTGCGGTCCGCAAAACACGGATCCACAAAAAATATGGATGACGTCCGTGTGCATTCCGTATTTTGCGGAACAGAACAGCTGGCCCCTAATAGAACACTAATATCCTTGTCCGTTTGGCGGACAATAATAGAACATGTTCTATTTTTTTTGAGGAACAGACATGCGGACTTACGGAAACAGAATGCACACAGAGTAACTTCCTTTTTTTTTTTTTTTTTTTGCAAAACCATTGAAATAAATAGTTCCGCATGCGGTCCGCCCAAAAAAAAAGGAACAGACACGGAAGGAAAATACGTTTGTGCGCATGATTCCTTATTGTATTAGCAGTAATTCATAGAGTAACGATACTTAAATCGTTTTGCAGATGTTTTGTAATCTGCATCAGACCTGATGATGAATGGTCATTAAAGAGGTTGTCTCACTTCAGCAATTGGCATTTATCATGTAGAGAAAGTTAATACAAGGCACTAATGTACTGTGATTGTCCATATTGCTTCCTTTGCTGGATGGATTCATTTTTCATTCACATTATACATTGCTCGTTTCCATGGTTACGACTACCCTGCAATCCAGCAGTGGTGGCCGTGCTTGCACACTATAGGAAAAAGTGCTAGGCTCTCTGGTGGCCGGGACAGTGGGAACTCACATAGGCTGGGGCTTTTTCCTATAGTGTGCATGCACAACCACCGCTGCTGAATAGTGATGAGCAGCATAGGCCATATTCGAATTTGCGATATTTTGTGAATTTTTGGCCGAATATTCGCCATAAATTAGCAAATTCGAGAATTCGTGATCTCCAGTTATTGTTTACTTGTTGGCGAAAATCGGCAATGTAATATTTTCACGATAAATTAGCGATTAGAATATTCAACACTATTCACGAATATATAGCACTATATTCAAAATATTCGCATATTCTCGAAGTGGCGATATTCGCGATTAAAATTCGCGATTCGAATATTTGCGCTCAACACTACTGCTGAAGTGTAAAATGTGAATGAAAAATGAATCCAGCCAGCAAAGGAAGCAATATAACAATACATTAGTAAGTGCCTTGTATTAACTTTGTCTACATAACAAATGCTATTTGCTGAAGTGAGACAACCCCTTTAAAGATGATGGTGCTACATAAAGGAATAGCACCAATAATGATCATCATCATCCTGATATATCTCATGAAGGCCTTCTCAAAATAAAGATTACATAGCTCATATCATATATCCAAAATAAGTTAGCACACACAGTACATATCCCCGAAACAGGAGGCGACACCTAGTCGAAACGTGGTGGCCAAGGTCCACACAATTTTAGTAGCTCCACAAACCGCTGGTGTTTAGTACAGTCTTCTAGTATTACATTTGCTCCAGGTCTGCATAGAACTGTTTCAGGTTTCTTAGCCTTCATCAGAGCAAGGCACTGGAGCCATGGTTGTACATAGGGTGCTACTACAAGTTAGTGCTGAAGGTTATGGCTAGTGGCACCACAAACCGCTGGTGTTTAATACAGTCTTCTAGTATGAGGACATTTGCTCCAGATCTGCATAGAACTGTTTAAGGTTTGTGAGCCTTCATCAGAGCAAGGCACTGGAGCCATGGTTGTACTACAAGTTAGTGCTGAAGGTTATGGCTAGTGGCACCACAAACCACTGGTTTTTAGTACAGTCTTCTAGTATGAGGACATTAGCTCCAGGTCTGCATAGAACTGTTTCAGGTTTTTTAGCCTTCATCAGAGCAAGGCACTGGAGCCAAGGTTGTACAGAGGGTACTACTACAAGTTAGTGCTGAAGGTTATGGTTAGTGGCACCACAAACCGCTGGTGTTTAGTACAGTCGTCCAGTATGAGGAAATGTACTCCAGATCTGCAAAGAACTGTTTCAGGTTTGTAAGCCTTCATCAGTGCAACATATCAAAGGCATGGTTGTATGAAAGAATACTACTATAGGTTAGTGCAGAAGGTTAGGTCAAGTAACTCCACAAATCAAAGCATTGTATTCCTAAAATACTACATACCTCATGCCCATCACATAACCAAAAACCAAGGAGGATAATCCTCATTCTGGCACTGAGGGAAGAGACATGCAAGCTGCTTCTATCATATAGTGAAGCATGTCTTGCAATACTAAGGAGAAAGGAGCCACAGACTGCAAAGTACATTATATTTGACATGAAGCATTCATCCATAGAAGAAAGAGGGCCGCGCTGGTGTAGACACAGAGCACCGCAGCTAGGCCCAAACGCTCAGTGACAGATTTGCACAAACTGTTTTGTCAGGGCGCCACATGGCACTGGGTGGCAAGAACGACATGCACCCTTGTAAGAAAATGAATGCCCTGCTTGATGAAAGAAAACAGATAATTTACGTATACCCTGAAGAGTTAACAGCTAGTGAGCCATTCCTGTGGGTCAAGTGCCGCATTTGCATTTTGATGGGATGTTATCAAGTAATTAATGCACCAGTCAGGATTTATTACCTCAGGAGTGAACTGAAAGGTTCATTACAAAATCGGTTTCACTTGAAGATAGGCATTTCCTCAGAGTTAGCTTTTGACATGTTGTTCCTTGCCTTCTCTGCCTATGGCAGCAGTGGTAGAAGGCCAGTGAGGTGAAATTCATTGCTTAATAAGGGCATTCACTTTGGGTATTCTTGTGATAATAAATGTATACATCAAGGCCGCACTGCCTTGTCAGTTTAATTGCTTCTTGTGCTCCTTAACAAGCCAATCTTAATCAGTCTGGATCATGTTATGAATAATTTAGAGATCTGCAGACTTCACGCTTAATAAGATGTACTAGATTATAAAACTTAAGTGCACTGTTGATATAAAGCATGCAAAACACTTTAAGTTTTTCATTAGCTTCAGCGAAAAAACAAGCATTGAGTTAGTCTAACGTTTTCATCTTGTGAGGAACAGCTGTGTTTTCTGATGCTCTTCCCCCCCCCCCCCTTCACTTTTGTTGAAGGCCATAGCTCGCCCTCTCTATCCCTTTAAGCCCCTGCGAGACATAATGGGGAATTTGAGCAGGCTATGAGATTAAAGCTCAAAATCGATGGCCAATCAGCAATTGTCATTTGGAAAACATTCTTTTATGTGCTGCAAAGTGTAGTGGTGGTGGTGGTGGGGGGGTATAACTATAAATACCTCTTCCGCGCCATCAACATGCATGAATGTTTGAAATGAATTGTTAAAAATTGACCAGAAAATAACAATTTTCTGATCTCCTGCTGGAAAGAAAAAGAAAGCGAGAGATGGTACGGGGCCCTCACCACCGCAGCTGCATAATCAGGCCTTGGACGGTGGTTGTCCATAATCCGACAATTTATGAGAGAAAATAAGATTATTCCTCGGAGAATTGGAAATTCAAAGTATAATGCTGTGAGATATTCAGCCCTCCAGAGCTCCTTCTATTCTTTTGATTTCTAATGAGCATTGCTTGCTTAATAAGAGGTCTTTAAAGTTGTCAATTAAAGAAACTCTTTGGAGCTAATGCGGCCTGTCTCAAAATGGCCGACCACACAGGGAAAATTCACCTTGACTTAAGGAGGAATTTTCTGTGATTGTTTGTTTCGAAGCATATTGAATTACCCCTTTTGTTTTTCATCCTGCTCAGGCACTTGCAGACCATAAGTCATCTGCTGCACAATGTATCATTCAGTTTATGACATCCAATAAAGGCCTACTGCAAGCATTAGTACCAGGTGCCTCGGTAATTTTCCTTTCGGCTTAAAACCTCTTGTTCTCCTGCAAAGCAAAATGAAAGGAATTTCATTACAACTGTTTTTTTTTTTTTTTTTTTGCAGTCCTCTACACAGTACAATCATGTATTACAATGTCACCCGGGATAATTATGTGCAATATCTGTGTTTGCACACACACAAAGTATCTACCAGACACTGTACGTACATCAAAGGGCAGCGTAATTAGTAGGAGATCTTTGTGGTTTGGTGCAGTAGTGAATTTATATAATAGAGCACTAACAAAAAAAACATTGTGAATAATGGCTTTCCATTGGGTCACGTGGAATGCAAACACATACAAAGGAGCATATTGTGATCTCATGATGCCTCGTCTGTGCTGAAGGTCAACCTGATCAACCTGATCCATGATTTTAACTCCTAGAGTTTACACAAGAAACAGATAAATAATGCATTCAGCTTTTCTCCTTTGTACATACTAGATTAGAATTATATATACCCCCAATTTTTAACATATCAGTGATCCTGGGGGCAGTGCGGACACACAGACTTCTTCCATCAGAGGTCATTTTGGTTTCTACTTTCTACATATCCGGAAACAACCTTAGCTTAAAGGGGTTGTCTCCCTTCAGCAAATGGCATTTATCATGTAGACAAGGCTAATACAAGGCACTTACTAATGTATTGTGATTGTCCATATTGCCTCCCTTACTGGATTGATTAATTTTTTCCATCACATTAGACACTGCTCGTACCCAGGGGTTATGACCACCCTGCAATCCAGCAGCGTTGATCGTGCTTGCACGCTATAGGAAAAAGCTCCGACCTTTCTGGTGACCGGGACTGTGGGATAGGCACACATGCACAGCAGCTCCCATCTTGACCACCTTATATCTGCGCTGCAGCGATGGCCATAAACCAATGTATAATGCGATAGAAAAATGAATCAAGCCACCAAAGGAGGCAATATGGACAATCACAATACATTAGTAAGTGCTTTGTCTACATGATAAATGCCATTTTCTGAAGTGAGACAACCCCTTTAAGATCATTAATAAATATACTTGTGTGGAACCAGTCCTATAGTGTTGAGCGCGAATATTCGAATCGTGAATTTCAATCACGAATATCGCCACTTCGAGAATTCGAGAATATTTAGAATATAGTGCTATATATTCTTGTTCGCGAATAGTGTTGAATATTCTAATCGCAAATTTATCAAGAATTTATCGAGAATTTATTGCGAATATTTTACATTGCCGATTTTTGCAATCAAGTAAACAGTGACTGGAGATCACGAATTTGTTAATTTATGGCGAATATTTGGCGAATTTGAATATTGCCTATAGGGGTGCAGAGGAAGCAGTTGCATCTGAACCCTGAAAGGTCTTTCCACAAGGAGACTAGTACCATTAATGAAGGGTGATAATTTGGTTTCCTGTCACAGATTGTACATAGGGGCCCAAAAGCTCCCAGTTAGGCCTCTTGCACCCGAATTTTTTTTTTCTTCTGTTTCCGTTCCGCTGAAAGATAGAACTTGTCCTATTATTGCCTGCCAATAACGATCCGTGGCTCCATTCAAGTCAATGGTTCCGCGAAAAAAACTGAATGCATAGGGAATGCATTCTGTTTTTGCGCAACCATCTATTGAAAATGTTACGCCCAGCTCAATTTTTTTATGTACTTACTGTTTACACATTATTGTATGCTTTTGTTTACGATCCGCAAAAAACGGATCACAAACGGAAACCAAACGGCAAAATGGAACGGAAGCGGAATGGAAACACTATTGAAACCAAAAAACTGATCCGTTTAAAACTGAACGAAAAATCATACAGTCGTGTGCAAGAGGCATTAGGTACCCAATTGGAAACCCTGCATGATTAGAACATGAAACATTTTGGGTTGTAAATAATACAAATTCATATAAAATCCATTAAAGGGGTTATCTGGGTTTTTAAGAAACTTGCCTAAAAGCAGGAAAAAGGTATAAACATAAAAAATAAAGAGAATTCACCCATTATATCCCTCACTGCTCCAGTACTGCAGCTTTGGTGGTCTCCTCCGATCCTGCAGCAATGATGTCACATACATCGTTCACGTGACCACAGTAGCTAACCACTGGCCTCAGCCATCATATGCCATATATCCACACATCACCTCTGAGGCCAGTGAATGACTGCAGCAGTCATGTGAATGATATACTTCACATCATTGATATAGGACTGCCGTGGGCTACCCGAGTGTCGGGGAGATCTAACAGCTGAGTAGTGGTTGTTTTCTTATTCTATATGATATTCTATATGATTTCCCTAACCCTGTTAATTGTCTTGCTGTAAAAATTTACCAAAATGTGGCACATCTCTGGTTATTGTCTGACCGTCTACTACAATCTTTATGTAAAGTCAGCCGTGCCTCAATATGTTTTTAGAGTTGATCACACCTTAGACCGTATAAAAAAAAATAATGAAATATTCAGTTGAAAAGGCAAGATATCAGTAAATATAAGACAACTTCAATCCTATTTTACAAGATCTAGCTGGACCATCATATCCCTTTGTTCTTGTGCAGGTTAATAGAGATTGAAGAGATGGGCAGAGGAAAAGAAGTGCAATTTTCTGCTATTTAAGCCTGGCGAAATGGTACTCTTCAGGAAGCAGCAGAAAAAAAAATAGTATGAAAGCGTAATAGGCATTTTAAAAGTAGAAGTCCATATAGCTGCTTGAGGGAGTCTCAGATTTAGGCATGCACAGAATGGCGAATGAGATAATCAGCATTGTGAAATTGAGACCTGTCTGCTGCCTGGCGTGCTTCTTCCTTTTTTCAATGGAGTGATTTGTAACACTCATCTTCAGGCAAGGCAGCCTTCAAAATTACCCAGGACTGTCAATCGTAATTGCCAAAGTATTTTATTACCTACAGAAAATCAAAGGAATTTTATAACCAACAGTTATCAAGTTTCAATACAGAGGTATAAGGAGAGCAATTTTAGCCGGGATATGGGCTTGTTATGCCGGCTTTAATGTTCTCCAGACCGTTCCAATGTAGTCACCTATTGTTCAAAACTAAAGCCCAAACAGATATGTATCCATTTGTCATTGTCTAATATGCATATCGCCGACTGTTGCTCTTATTTAATTACTGGGAATCTAGATGCCGTCCTTTATTAACCAAAACTAGGGTTCTACCACCTTGTATGTCTAACCTTGAAGATAGATACCAAAACAATGGATGAAAATACAAACATTTCCATCCAATAGATTCAAGGGTGTTAGTGGTTTGTTTTGCTGTTCTTGTGTAGAGATGGCCTTGCAGTTCCACCGGCGGTCGTTTCACGGAGAACTTTGCACGTTTGCGATTCGTTGAACATGCGAACAAAGAATGGTCCATGTCTTATGTATATACAGCGGCATAAAAGGCCTTTTCTGTCAGTTAAATGCCTAATTTTTGGGGTCTCTACTCCAGTGGCCTACAGTAAAATTAGTATCCAGTTTCCGCCTAATGTACCTTCAGCCACATAATCACAAGTTCTTTTCGGTCAGGTGAATGCCTAATGTTTGGGGAGCGTACTCCCGCGGCCTAAGATAAAAATGTTCTAGGCTCCAGCAGGGCACATTATTGAGAGTTTCGAGAGTTTCCCTTTAAGATGCACAAAAATGTCCCCTGATTAAAATAAAAAAAAATTGGTGGGAATTTTTGCCAATGATCCCCCTCTGGTATGTCACTTTCCATGATGTGGGACTATTTGTGCACTTCTAGTAAGTATTTGGTGGCTACAAATATAACCTGAAGATTTTTCAGGTTTGCCTGCCGTTAATGTCAATGGGGCCCGCAGCGAACGCGCAGTTCGCGAACATTTGATCGCGAACGCGCGTTCACGAACCGTCCCGGGCGATTTTCGTCCATCACTATTCTTGTGTTTAGCTGGCTGTGCCCTACATTAAAATGAAGCGTCATGTGAACTATTCCATATATATTGCCTGCCGCCGAGAGAAGCTTTAAATTCCCTGTTGTTTTTAATAAGATTTTGTTATTTAATAAGTGGGATTCTCCGGGTGCAACACACAACTTTGATTAACGGCAGCCAAACCCAACCGCAGAGATTGAACAGCCTTTAGTCTTCCGTTTCTTTAAATAAATAAATGAATAAATATTAAATCTTCACAAATTTGTAATTCACAGTTAAAAGTTGTAAAAAAAACTTTTGTGAGCCAATGAACAATCTGTACTAGGGCTCCCACGCTATGATACTAATTTATAGTACTGGTCTCGTATAGGGCCAGATGGACCCAATGCAGGGCAATCTGTAGGCAGCAGGTTATAGAGCAGGAGCAGCTGAGCAGATTGATATATAGCTTTATGAGAGATTTTTCAGCAAAACTTGTAATTTTGTAATTTAAATCTCTGCTCTTCCTATTTTAAGGAGTCATGTGGGTGGTGCTGTCAGTGACAGATGTGGGTGGTGCTGTCAGTGACAGCCTTCCCTATATAAGTGCGCATAGAGAGATAGCTGTCAATCACAATAAGACTGGCCACATGACTTTTAAAGGGGCTGTGCACATTTTGGAGGTGGGTTGGCAAACCCCCCTCCTGGGCAGACCTGAGAAGGTAAGCTTACCTGCTTCCAGATGCTGGCTCCCACCTCCTGCGCTCTCTGGCCTCCATTGCTCTGCTAGGGTCCTCTGATGTAAACTTCCAGTTTGACACTGCTGCAGCCAATCACTAGCCACAGAGATGACCTGCACCCCTTGCGTCATGTCAAATGGTCATGTGACCATTTGACCTGATCAAACCCTTTTAAGCTCAGAAAGAGCAGAGGTTTGAATGAAAAAATTACATTTCCCATTAAACTATGTATCAATACGCTCAACTCAAGGCTGCTGTATGGCATGCCACGTATAGCACTGCATTTTTATAGTGACGGGTTTCCTTCTTCTTTCCTCAGCTTCCATTAGGGCTAAGGGTGAATTCACATGCAGCAGATTTTTGCATCTCCATAACTTCGACGGATCCTCCGCCACTTCCTCGCTGTCTTACATTTAGACCTTTTTTTTACGCCTGAAACAGGCATAGAAAAAGGTAAATGAGACCAACCTGCCAGCCCTTCCCCACTTTTTTTAGACCTGGCGTGAGCGGGAAAAAAAACAGATTGTGGCGCAATTAACCACTTCGCTGCAATCTGAGCCTGAAGTACACCTAATTTAGGCGTATTTCAGCTTGATAAATGACCCGCTAAATGTATAAAAATAGGTCACTATCGAAGAAGACAGCAACAGCTCCACCATCGTGGCGAGAAAAGGAAATAAAATTGCGGTTTTAATGTTGGCTTCAGAAGCACTTAAAAAATGTAATATTCTGCCAAAATACAGTCATGTGACCCTATATGTACAGTATATTCCCACAAGTGACTGAGGTCTTTATATAGTAAAACTGTAAGCTTGTCTCTTAGCATTCTGACCAAGGCAAGCGCTCGCCTTTCCTGCTGCATTCAGACAGGCTATCATCCATGTCATATCAGAAGTGAGCACACTAGATGTCATCTAGAAATCTGACCTTGCAGCTTTGTAGCAGCAAGACCGATACACACATGCATCTTGGTTCGAAAAAGAAATTAGCTAATGGCATTTCTTGAATTTTTCAGCTCTTTTTATATTAGTTTGTTTAAACAGTCCACCGTCGGGTGTCAGATTTAGTATTGGTAGCATTAGAGGTTGCCGTTGAATTACACAGCTGTGTTTGTACAGAGCTGTACCTGATTCCTGGCTCCTGTAGTGTGAGCAGTGGTAAGCGAACTGTCGCTGTGTTATTCACTCGCTCTGTCAGATCGAAACACAGCTCAATAGCATTAAACTAGCTCCCATTTGAAAGATTTGTCTTACAAAACCCTGAAAACTGCTCTGAACATGCATACATTGATTTTTGTTGATGGAAACTCTGGGGCTTTGATGAAAAACCAGGTGAAGAAGGTTTACCTCTCCAATACCTAAAGAAAAAAAAAGGAGATTAAGGAAACCCTTTTTGTAAGCACCATCCGACTCTAGGTAAACACTGAAAAAATTAGAATGCAGAGCAATGTCTGTGTAGTACTGGAAGGCTAGAGCGGTTCTACCGGCCATTCCTCAACACTAACACATCTACAAAATGTTATTTCAGAATAGAAGCATGCATTTGCTAAGGATTCCAGTAATATCCCGAATTCTTAACAGTTTATTGTCTGCAAACTCCATGCAGAGGTCTCAGTGGCCCTGAGGGGCAAGTGATTGGATCTCAAGTCAGTTCCAAATAGGGTTGTTGATTAAGAACGACCAGAAGATCCTTAAGAACCTAGGTTCTCAACCTAAGGTGTGTATAACCCAGGTGGAACATTCAGAGGGTGTACGTGTATAGTCCTTATTCCATGCTTTAATGTAACACAAAGTATTAGATTATAGCCTTAAGGGTTCTTAGATGTAATTTGACTAGAGAGTAGTTGGCCTACACATATTGAGAAACACCATGCAAGAACTCTGATGTTCCAATCCAACCCTGCTTGAATAAACACCAGGCATAATTGTAAGGTTCATATGTATAACTGGAACACCACTGGCATAAAATTACATGTATGCAATAAGGCCCCCCTTTGCACATCTGTGATGATGTTTATGACAAAAGGGTTGGTGTTTTATTCGTTAAGACCTCTGTGAAGGTTTTGTTGTTGGTCCATTGTCCATTTTTTGCTTTGTGTCATCAGTTTACCATGCATGCTGCTAAGCTGAAAATAAGGCTGGAGATTTCCAGAGTATCTCCTACCAATGGTCAGTGAAAACCACGGACAGATCATGGATGCCATCCGTGATCTGTCAGTAGTTGTCACCAACCCATACTTAACTTCAACGGAATGTTTGGGCCACATCACGAACCAAAGAAGTGCAGGTCTCCACTGACTTTACCCCTAGTTAGTGGAAAAAGAAGAATGTGTGAATAAACACATTAAAATCAATTGATACATTGTGCTGTCAGTAAGCACATGTCCATGATCTACTGCCCCATGAAAGAGACCATAGTGGCACAAGCACTGTTGCTTTAATCTGGAATATGTGGTCCTATATCTCTTAGGGCTTATGCACATGACCGTATGAGCTCCAAAACATACGGTCCATGAGCGGGCCATATGTACCGGAGTGGCATACATGGTGCGCACGGTAGAGCATTATCATCATAGGTTACTATGATACTGTGCGCATCGGGCCGCCCATGGGGCTATTATCCTGCACTCATATGATCTTATGAGTGCAGGAAAATAGTCCAGCGGGCGGCCCAATGCGCACAGTATCATAGTAACCTATGATGCTGTGCGCTCCCGTGCGCACGATGTATGCTGCTCCTGGACATATGGCCCGCTCACAGACCGTATGTCTCGGAGGGCATACGGTCATGTGCATGAGCCCTTACCCTTCCTAAGGCAACATTGGGTTGACATTGGACCCCCCAGCGATGCCGGGCCCGGGGCTGCTGACCCAAACGCTCCAATTATAATCCACCACTGCACATAACCTAAGAAGCGACACACAAAGATAGACATTAATTAATGTTGTTGAGTCTGTCCTAAATAGAATCTGTCTTCACCTTTTTGATGTGATAAAGAAGCGTTAAATCAAAGTCTTTTTTTTTTTCTTGCACCTTAGGAATCAATTCTGCTTAAGTCAGTTGTTACTAATTCCGAGTGTCTAAAACATGGTATATACATTTATCTGCATATCACAGAGGACTGTGAAAGTCATCCCATGCCACCTGCTATCACCTAATTAGTGTAATCATCTAATTTCAAGTTGGAAATAATGGCATCACACATCTTTTGTAATTGCAACATTCTTAATGTATTCCAAGTGATGCCGCACTTGATGAGTGGGATTTTGTTAGGAAGGGTAGGGGGTGATCACTTGCTGAGCCTATAGACAGGATGGTTCCTAGGCAAGGGTTTAACCCTTTCAGAGTCGTGTTGTAATCTTCTTACCTTTACATAGTTCATTGATTATTTACTATATAAATATAATATGTTTTTTTTTCCTAACGATCATGGAGCATCACGTTTTTCTCTTTTTCCATTTACCATTCTTTAGCAGGATAATTTTTTTCTTCAGTTATCTATCGGCTACACCATTTACAGTTAATTGCTATTTCTCTCTAATGCAAAGGTAATTCACAGCAAATAGTTTAAGGGTCCATCCAGAACTGAAAGGGTTAACTTAATTAGACCTCTTGCATTTTCCTCACAAGGCTGCATCATGGCAAATAAATAGGTAATGAATAGGTCATCTTAGGGCATCCTCATTTTACTGAGCAGACCGTTCTGGGTAACATTTTTCTCTTCTAATTATAAAAGTACAATGGGGAAGGGAAAAGTATCAGGCAGATATCTGAGCCGCCAGTTACTGTTAGTGTTGGGCGCGAATATTCGAGTCGCGAATATTGGCACTTCGAAAATTCACTAATATTTAGAATATAGAGATATGTATTCATAATTTCAAATATTCTAGATTTTTTTTCATCAGTAACCTCCCTTCTTGCTTGTGGGCCAATGAGAAGGCTGCAATGTCTTTGTCAGACCTTAGTAACATCCCTAGCAGCCAATAGGAAAGCTGTCTACCCCTTACTATATAAAAACCTCCCCAGCAGCCATTTTCTACAGTTTTATAAAGTTCTGAGAGAGAGAGCAGTGTCATTGCTGTGCTCTGTGCTTTCCACACTACATTAGATAGATAGTTAGATAGCTTATATATATATAATACAGATAGTTAGTGGGAGATAGTCAGTGTAGGTTATATCCTGATATAGTGTAGCTGATTCCAGTGCAAGGTGTTAGGTAGTGTGATAGGAATTACTGTTTCTCTGCTGTCCATACATACATGCTACAGACATAGTGCTGTGATGTCACAAGTTCACAACAATACTTAGTGCACCAATCAGTAATATGTAATCAGACCTGCTAAAATGTGAAGTTTCGCAAATATTTCAGAGCACTCTATCTGCATATAAAGCCATTTTTAATGTTCTGCCATGCCAACCATTTCTCTAGTCTCAGGAAACTTCTAGCAGCTTGGAAAATGTAGCAAAAGTGACCCACGCGCGTGCATTATGTGAATATTACATTGCCGATTTTTCGCAATCAAGAAAATAATCGCGAATTTGCGAATACATGACGAATATTCGCCCAAATATTAATGAAATGTCCCGAATTAGAATATAGCCCCTGCCGCTCATCACTAGTTAGTGTATAGTGAAGAGGGGGGAAAGTACATATCTGGTGAAAAGACTCTCCTATTTATGCCATGTACTTATTTCTTGAAATTAGTTTTTGCTCCTGTGCTGTCTGACATTTCTAAAAATCTAGACACTCCACATCTATCATTTTTCCCTCCTTGAAATTGCATTTTCTGCAAAAGAAATGAAAGAATTCATAGAGTAACATGTGATTGTGTCTCTACTACATCGTCATAGATCATGGAAAAGTTCATTCTAATTTTCATTTTTTCTTAATATCACATTTTAGCAATGCTTTTAACATTGTTTTATGTTTTAATTGCATGGAACAAAACCACAAAGCTGCTTCTTTTTGTATCTTTTATATCTTCCATAAGTATAAACTGTGATCATCTTAGCAGGATTAGGTTCAAGCAAGGTGCAGAGACTTTTAGACTAGGCTGCACATGTAATATAAATTCAGTAACCTACTTTAATTAAACTCATTGACAAAAAAAATAATGTACTAAGAAGGAGTTCTTGGAATCAAATGAAATTTAATATGTGTGAAAGTAATGATAGTATATGTAAGTGATAGAAATATTAGGGAAAACTGTCCAATTGAACGAGGCTGTAGTATTCTGTTTGGCCGGCTCTAGCCTGGATACCAGATGAGATATGGTTGGCAAGCAGGTTCCATACGATATCTTGCAGCACATTTGCCCACAGATGTTGCAGCTGGGCCTGTAGATCCTTCACACTTTTAGATTGGCGAAGGTGGCCACCCAGCTGGTCCCATAATGCTCAATTGGCGATAATTCTGGAGATTATGCAGGCCAAGGAAGTGCTACAATCTGCCTGATACAGTCCTAGCAAACCCTTGCTGTGTGTGGGTGAGTATTACTCTGCTAAAAAATGTCAGTTGGAAGCCCTGCCATGAGAGGCAACACATACGGCAGCAGGAAGCCCTGCACATATTGCTGAGATGTTAAATGCTGGCTGTCAATCGAAGGAGATGTAATGGGCACTAGGACCCCATCTGCTAAGCACCTGGAAATGCTCTGGACAGAAACACAGGTGTGCAAATAAGGTGCCACCTGAATGGATGGTGGACAACGAAACTGTGGGATTTGCTT
The DNA here is from genome assembly GCF_014858855.1 of Bufo gargarizans. Taxonomy (NCBI): domain Eukaryota; kingdom Metazoa; phylum Chordata; class Amphibia; order Anura; family Bufonidae; genus Bufo; species Bufo gargarizans. Next base: position 68,937,993 of record NC_058084.1, read on the forward strand.
ATGCTTGTCAGCAGATAAAACAATCCTCTCTACTGGTGGTCTGTCTGGGCTGTCCTGAGCTTGTTTTCTGCGTGTGAGTGTCTTCATATAACCACTGCACCCAGGCACCTTCTAACAGCTAGGTCAGAATGACCTAAATGGTGGTCAATTCATAGAAATGTCCATCCTGCTTATCTCAGCCCAATGTTGCCCCCTCTTAAAATTGGTCAACTGGCCAAAATGTGTGCATCAGACAGCATATATAGCAGTCAGCAATCTCTCAACAAGAGGTACTCTACCCAAAATTAGCCTCTGAGAGTCTTTTTATAGGACAGCAAGGGAAGAACTTTTATACTTTCTTGTGGAAAGATCCAATGAATGTCTAATCAGACCACACCTGTAATTATTCACATATCTGCCAGAGACATAACTGCATGCCGAGTTTTGCAGCAATCCAACATTTCCATCTGGGTGCGTTATATTTTTTTTTGTGAATGAGTGTATCTTATGGGCAATCTGCAGCCTTTTTTAGTTACTACCTTACGGGCAGTTTATGGTCAGCTTTAGCTCAATCTCATACTGGGCAGTCTACTGGCCAGCTTTAGCTATCTTACTGGGGAGTATTATCTGAAGCTAAGGAGTCATTGAATTAGATGTCACCTTGTCCATAGTGCTGTAGGATAAAAATATACTCCGCACTTGCCTCTCTTCATCATATGAGGTTATCGCAGTTCAGCAATTCTTCCCAAGTATCCTTTATCTTGCTTTATTGTAATAGAAACAAACTCAAAAATCAAGTTCAAGCCCAAAGATGCTAACGGAGACCCTGCGCAAATGACTGGATCGATGTGAAAGCAGCCGCTGCCGTTTAACGTGTATCAATAAATGTACCTTTGCTTTGTCCTGAATGGATAAGTGTCGCAGTTAAGAGTCCTATGGATCTCTTAATTGAAAGTTAATTTTAAATCAATAAGGACAGTCATTTAAATATTGATCATCCCTTTCTACTGAAATTGTTAACAGCTATTTTTTCAGTGCTTTTTGGGTGGCAAATTTGTTTAACTGCAATCAATACCCCACAATCAGTACTCGCCACACAAAAAATTGACACGTGGCCCCCAAATGCCTGCCAGGAATTGCCTTATCTCTGGACGGATATGTCAGTAGTCAGCCAGCAAATGCATCTTCTTTCTACTTTGCATAGAGTCTCAGGCCCAACTGTGTATTAGGTAAATTGTATTGACTGGATTTAGTAAGTGTACAACCATTTATACTGTTCACACAGGCTAACAAACAAAAGTGACTTTTGTACTGTAAGACGAAATTAGATATATACTAATTCTGGCGAGGTATATGCACGGGGCCAGCTTACATCATTATTTATGGTTTTATTTGCAGCCATCCATCTAACATGTTTTAGCTTTTAATGGAATTAGGCACTGGGTGCATACGCACAAGTCTATCCAGTTGTGGGTCACCATGTAATTTTATTTATTTTGCTTCCCGTAGATATCATTTGTCTGCGCGGAGGGAAAAAAAAAAGATCTGCTTTGTTTCTCTTTCAATATGACAAAGAGGGCAGTTGAGTTAAAAGGATACAAATTTCATTTTATGAGAGTCATCGTGATTAACCCAATAAAGTAAACTTGGCTACACGTGGCTTTCAACATAGCAGCAAATAAGAGGCGGCTGCAGCTTGGATGAACTCTGCTTTTCCGATGCTCTTTGTAAGAGACGCTAATGAAATGAATTTAAAAGGGTTGTTCAGCGGGTAATTTGTTATTTTATTTTTACAAAAGGTTCAGAATGGGTTAAAAAAAGAAGCATTACTCACCTCATAGCTACTACACTTGTCCTCCACTTTTTCCTAGTTCCTCCCAAATACATGGTGACCAGCTTTAGCCAGTGATTGGCTGAGTGGTCATTCCCTGTTTGTTGCGAGGGACCAGGAAAGAGGTATGTAGGTGACCTGGAAAGTATAGGAACAGGAGCAGTGGGGTTCAGTAGGTGAGTATTGCTTCTTTTTGTTTTTAACCCATTCTGAGCCTTTTGTAAAAAAATATATATATACCTGCCAGACAAATAAGTTTAAACCCTTCTATTCCGATATAATTGATGTTTTTGATCCAATTTTTGTGGTGTGTTTCTATTTTAGCTCAGTTTACTAAATAAATGAACAGCCGATGAGCAGGGATCAGTCTAGAACCAGCTTTTGTTTGGGAAACCGACAACATTTTTATTAATGAATGTTTGTGTTTTGTGCCCTCAACTGCATATCATATAAATGCAACTCTTGGGCATTTATACGGCCGTATCTGTTTTACGGTCTGCAAAACATGGATACTGGCTGTGTGAGTCCTGAATTTTCCCCTTCCATAGGTCCCGCACTATGTAACAAATGCCTATTCTTAGAATGGGACATGTTACATTTTTTACAGGGCCGTGGAATGGACATAAGGAGGTGACAGCACATTGTGTGCTGTCCGCATCTTTTATGGCCCTATTGAAATTAATGGGTCCACATACGATTCGCAAAACAAAATGTGGATCGGATGTGGGGCGAAAATACGGCCATGTGAATGCCCTCTAAAGCAATCATTTGATGCCGTGGTGTTTTCATGATTCAGCTTCAAAACCATGCAAATAAGCAGAATTAGTGATGCATGAATTACTACTCCCAAAAGAGGATGTGTATTATAATAAAACATATGAAATGTAACATGTATGTGGTCTTCGGCTCATATATGTCATTAATGATCACTGTATACATGAGGCTTTAGAGAAAATAAGCAATGGCTGTGATGCTTGAGGCCCTCAACAATGTCAGCCAACATTTGCTTGAATTTAGGCTAAACCAAAGACTATTAGTATTATTTTTATTCATTTATATAGTGCCAAGATATTTTGCATCACTGTATAGAGATTTCCTATGGATCTCACAATCTACATCCAAATTAGGTTTGAAGTATTTTTTCGAATTGTGGAAGGAAACCAGAATAACTGGAGGAATTCCATGCAAATACATGGAGAACACAAAAACGGTATGCCAATGTTGCCCTTGGTCGCCCCAGCACTGCGAGGTAACCGTTTCACCACTGAGCCACCGTGCTGGTCCATGCAATATGGACTATCATATCTACCTATTGGTGAAGCTGGTAGGCTAGCTAAAACAAGATCTTTCACCCAAATACTGAGCCCAGCTCCTTAGCAATAAAAGACACTTTGACCAAGAAGCAGTTTTGTTCCTTGAAGATTTCACAGTTGAGAACCATCGGTCGTGTCACTAGTACTAGTAATCTTCAAAGTCTCTTGCCACAGCAGCTCTTTCATTGCTGGAGGTCGAAGGACAGTGTAGGCCTGTAAGGGTCACCAGCTGTACATCTGGAAAGGCTGCAGCCTTGTCTGCTCTGTGTGGTCAATGCAGAATTAGCTTTTCATTTGCATAGTATATATTATTCAGTAGAAATAGCAATCAGGCTGGAACCACAGAGGCATTAGGAGGTGCTCTATTTTTGTTCAGACTTGCTGACTACCACAAGAACAAGCCTACAGCAGCATGCTTCACCATATGAACATTTCATGTGGCAAATAAGCAGCCTTTTGCATTGGTTACTATATGAAAGACAGCTCGCGTCTAGTATTGTCTGGAAAATGCAGCCTTGATAAGGGCTTGTGCAATACTGGCATGAGGCATAAAATAAGTAAGGCTGCAGTTCCGCCGAAAAGCTTCTGACCAGACTCTAAAAATACCACTGTAATTATGTTGCTTTTTAAATAGCCATTCAATGCATAATCCTGTAATTAGGGCTGTTTATGCCTTTTGATCATCCTTGGCTTAAAATAATAAACAAAATGAATGTCCTTTTCTTCAGACATATTCCAAACGAACGAGGAGAGCCGAAACCACAAAACCAAGCAATTTGCACATTTTTTTTCGGTGCTATTAAAACAAACCCTGTACGCCGCCGTGTTACAAATCCTCGCCTCTTTAATCCTGCATTATTGTCCTCTCTAATGTAGCATCCCAGAGCCCATTTTCTGTGTTACAAAAGCTATATCCTAAGAGAAGATTAAATAGAAAATGACCGGGTGTCATTAGTTCATATGCATACGGGTGCGGCATGCAAAGGCGCCACGTCTAGGGTAGGTCCTAAGATGTGACTGATAGATCTTATTTAGGCTGATAGAGTTGACCAAGGAAACAGAGCTACAGCTGGTTACTTCATTAGGTTCTCTCATTGATTGAACCCCGCTGAAGTGATGCAGCCGGCTTCTCTGATAACTGCTGGTAATAGTACAAAATGAATTCTTATCACAGAGATTGGGAAGGCCATTAACCCTGGCCTCCAGTGCTTTGCAGAGGTCACATGCAGAAAGCCAAGCGATGAGTGGGAAAACGGTTTTCTGTCTAGCTACAGGTCACGTTGGAGGGTGTGCATCTTATTTTATTCTTTTATTTGCAACTGTATAAAAAAGTGCATGCCTGTATTAATAATCAGCTGCAAGGACATCCAGAAGGATATGCAAAAAAAGCCTACAAAAAAAAACCATGATTCCACAAGAGCTGACCTACAGGACTGTTGTCCAATTGAATATATGACATGTTTCTGTCTTCAATGACCTAATGTAGTCATTCAGGTCACTACAATCTACATTATATTTGGGAATGTTCTCTTTCATTAGCTGCCTTTAACCTGGACATATAGTTAACGAACAGTGATTTATTTATAATGCGTTTGACCAGAAGCACACAGCCTAATCCCTACTCTCACATCTGCGGACTTTCCCACATTTGTCATGTTAGTGTCACTTTAAGGAATGGTAAAAGTGTGTGAAAAAAAAAAAACGGCTATGGCAATGAAGACTTGTGTAAAATCTTATAAACATCCTGAGTCAGGCATGGTATTACCAATTCATCTTCATACACATTTATTTGCTTTCTATATATTTATTTTTTTATATACTTTATGGCTTGAAAAGAAAATTATAATATGCTTGAGTATTGTATAAAGCAGGGGCCAGCAACTTTCGGCACTCCAACTGCTGTGAAACTACAACTGCCAGCATGCACACTTACTCCCATAGAAGTGGAAGATCCTGGGAGTTGTAGTTTCAGAACAGCTGGAGTGCCAGAGGTTGCTAATCCCTGGTATAAAGCAACAAACTGACTCATAATAACCAATTCAAATGTTTTTGTATATACATGGAAGAAATTAGCACCTACAGTATGTATATATCCAGCATAAGGCGACATTCACACGATCGCATCCGCTTTGCGGTCCTCAAATCCCAGGTCTGCAAAATATGGATGTGATCCGTGTGCATCCCGCACTTTTCTTGGGATCCATTGTAAAAATGCCTATTTTTGTCCACAAAACGGGCAAGAATAGGACATGTTCTATAATTTGTGGCCTTGTAGAGCGTGTGCTGTCCCCATTTTCCGTTGCCCCATAGAAATGAAAAGGTCCATGTGAGAGCTGAAAAAAATGCGGATGAGACGCAGACCGAAAATACCGTCGTGTGAATGCACCCTTATAGGCAATCTTTTAGAATGTTGACATTGATGGCCTATCCCCAGGATTGGCCATCAATATCAATCAGCATTTGAAGTGGTCATGGTGTTTGTTAAGCGCTGCAGCTCTCTACTTGTCTACCAGGTATAGCGCTAAACATTTTGTAGTGGCTATGTTTAGTATTGCAATTAACAGCTGCATGATCTGATTTAAGTGAATAGGACTCAGCTGCAATACCAGGTACAACCACTACAAAATGTACAGCGCTGTGTCTGGTAAATAAGGAAGGAAATGCAACACTAATCAATCAGATGAATGATGGGGCTGTCGAGAGTCAGCCCCCCCACAATCCTAAGGATATGCTATCAATATCAATGTCCCAGAGAACCCCTTTAAAACCCTTAAAGAAAATCATGATAGGTTTGGATGAACACTGCTACTACCCTGAGCACAACTTCTCATGGACAATGAGATGTGTGTGTCACGGGGTCCATGGTCCAGTTGGGAATCAACTTCATTGTTGCCTATAAGAGTTGGTACTTTTGAGCCGTTGTCCTCCTGAACAGCAGAGACTCCTTCTAAGGAACTGCCCTGTGGACCACCATAATACCATACAACGTGTGCCTTCTTGTTGAGCTGTATGAAGAGCAATGTTGAGTGGAATGTAAAATAAGGTTTAAAGTCATTCAGTTTTTTTTAATTATTTAGAATTAAGCTGAAGGATAAAGATTTAAAGACTGTCATTGTATGTCATGGATATCATACATATGTCAATAGAGAGACCTGGGTGATGTAGAAGGGATTCCCACGTTGGTCAGCGATTGGTTAGTAGACAAGAATGAGAATGTAAAGCCTTAGATGAGAACTATACAGCTTTTAGGTTCAGTACTATAACAGTTAACTATAGGAAGAACTGCCAAATAACCCCTCTCATAACTGCAGTGGGCGTTCAGCCTTGCCTTACAATACCACTTCTTTTTATGTCTTTTAACCAATGTTCTTAGGCCTTATTTAGCAATATGTTGGTGGCTTCTATACTTGTGATTGTGATTTAATTGCAGTGTCTGTGGTGGTGTGGTATTCACATGTGGAGCCAACCATTCACAAGAAGCAAGTTCATTTAAATGTAAATGGGGTCCTGTGGACGGAAAAACCTACCAGCTCCCCATCTTGGGGGACCCACCCAAGCATTTGGTTTGGCCTTCTATGCATAAATAATAACAAGAAGGCATGCTGTCATTGCCTTGCTTGAAATACCAAAAGTGGTTTGGCCCAGAGCACGAAAATAAGACTGGTTTGGATAAACTTACATCTCATTCTGATTAAACTGTTTCTTCTGTAGTTATTTTGAGCCTGTAGAGATTACAGAAACAGATGAATAGGAGTGAACATAGGAATATAAGATTACCATTCAAAAACGCGGATATGTAAAATATGATTTTTAGACATTGTGAAATGATTGTTATTTCTGTATGACAGAATGAGCCATCTTCGTAAGAGTCGTCATTTTCTTATAAGCTAACAATTCTGAGGCTATGCCTGTTTGATTTACATAACAAGTGGAAAAAAAAACACTCAGGGATGTAAAATCCTAGCAGTTATTGCTGAATTGGTCCAACAATTTAATTATTCATGCAATATTTGCACAATATTCTCTCAGGACATTAAGTGTGATGCTGGGATGTCGGCACTTAAGCCATGTTATCACTGTTCACGAGAGACTTCTTGCATTTGGAGAAAGGATTTGTATTCAGTTCTGTAAAAACCAGACACATCATCCCACTGCATGATGGTCACTGAATGTCAAGAAGGGCATTAACAAAGGAGGTCTGCAAATAACCTGCCAAGTACACAGTCTAAAGACACGTTTAGGATATATCACTACCCTGGTGGTGAGGGCACTTCATCTTAATGAAACTATTAGGAATTAAACATGGAAATATAGAGATTACACAAATCAAGTCCTATTTAGTTGTCCTACCTAGACCTTGAGAGGTCATGGCTCTGGATTGATAGATCACCTTTCAGGCATAAAAGGCTAAGAACCATTTATGAAAATAATTTTTTGGGCCATATCTACAACAGGTCATGTGATTGGTTAGCCCAAGGCGGTGATATGATCAATATCTGTATGTTGTAGGATACATTAGTAAGGGAGGGGAAGCTCTAGAGTAGTTATATCGTCATATTAAGCAATGTTGTTAGGTGGATGATAATTTCTCGTCTGCTGCATATATACAATAGCTCCAGGTCCATCAACTACAATAACACTGAGATATCCAGTAATAGTAATCAAAAACGAGCAGAACAGATTATTTTTTTCAGTTTTCATACTTTTCATGATAATGCTCAAAATAACATAAAAAATGGTTGCAGCAAATATGTTTGACAAATATTTTTTTTTAATTAAAATTGTGCTTTTCCTATATCATTTATCAAGAATGCTTGTTTTTCCTGCAGATGTTTCAGCCCAAGAAGAGGCTTAAAAATTGTGTTGCACCTGAGGTAAAACTCATGTGTAAAGCTTTTGAACCTGCAATTAATTGTCTTATGTTCTCTAGTCCATACCCTTTCAGAACTGGAATAATCTTTAACACACAGCAAAGCCAGGTTATCATACTAAAGGAAACCATTACAAGTGAAGAAGGCCGGAGCCTGGAGCTGCTGTATTAAATTGGCCAAGATATAACCTTCCGCCGCAGCACCTTCTAAATGAAAGAATTTAAAGTTGTTTCCACTTATGAAGTATTATGCATTCAGAATGGATTAAAAACAACTCATTAATACAAATTCCACCGGCCGAATCTTAGTTTCATAATATAAATATTTCAGTTGTCTTAATCTCAGCATATAATGCTAACAAAAACTGTTTAAAATGAATATTTTAAACAGCTTAAAAGGATTGTCCGCATCTTGATCTAACCTTTCCCATGCAAACGTGGCAAACAGCGGCCTAACTATGAGTGCCTTGCTTGCAAAAGCTATGGACTGAGCAACAGATATAGTTTTACATTTGAGCTTATCCATATGCTTCAAACAGTATTGGCCATCATTAAAGTGATCCTATCCTCAACTTTATGCTGCCCATACTAACGGCAGAATAAAATAGAGACAGGTGAGTTGATTTCAGCGGTCTGTCATTTATAAGTTAAAAGTAAGTGGTTGCCGAGAACCAACATCACAATCATTGCAGATTGGCCTGGAAAAGAGTCACATTCACCTGAGAAGAGTCATGGTTATTCATGACTTCCTGCTCTCCCGCCCACCTGCTGATGATTGACAGTCTTCTACCTAGTTTTCTCCCTTTCTCTCTAGGAGAGAACTCACAATCATCAGCAGATGGGCGAGAGAGCAGGAGATTATGAATAACCATGACCCTTCATAGGTAGATTTCGACTCTTTTCAAGGCCTGTACTGCAATGATTATGATGCTGGTTCTCGGCAACCACTTACTTTGAGCTCATGAGTGACACACCGCTGAAATCAGCATATCTGTCACTATTTTATGCTGCCCTCAGTTAGGTCATCATAAAGTTGATAACAGGTTACCTTTAAGGTCATCAAATACTATCATAGAAACGTTCTTGGATACTTTTTGGGCTTTCAGATTTAAAGTCTACCTAGTCTACCTCTTAATGCCAGTTGAACATCTTCTATATGGTATAACAATGACTACCAACTTCAGTGAAGTCCTTTTAAGGCCTAACCTATTTGCTACCATGATCTAGGGATTTTAACAACGACTTCTCCAAAAGGCGGAGACACCTATCTATTGATGGCTGTTTCAAGATTTTGAATCTCATCAGAATAGAGCAGAGTATTGGTGGGCTGGATGAGAAGTCCTACATGCACAATGTCCACTGGGAAAAGATATGCAAATTAGTGAAGGAAATCTACCTTGTGAGTCAATTTTTGTCCCATAAAAGAGCCTTGAAAAACATAGCCAACCAATGCCTTTCTCTGTATTATCAATGGGCAGGAACCCCAAAACAGCTGTCTACAGTTGAGTATCCCTTCCTTTAGGAGGAATCCCTGGTTTGGCTAAAATCCCTAGTCATGATTCATTTCTATGGGAGTTCCAAAGATAGCTGGCTATTTCCGGCGGTCCTGTAGAGGTGAATGGAGCAGCGGCTGCTCTTGCGCTATTATCTGAACTCCTTCACTTCGGGGGGCCCCATTTTAGTGATATTCCACCTATGTCTGATATGACACAACCTCTTTAACTGTTTTTACTGATTTAATAATGTAACTCATCCATCATTCTGTCTTTACAAAAATTAACAATGGCCGTTCCACCACTGACAATGTAATAACCTGCTGAATCTCCTCAAATAAATAAAAGCACTAAGGACACAATTGTATTTTCAAGTATTTACGGTGTAGATGTCAGAGCTACTGCAGGGCTTACTCTTGATTTGACAGAAGTATTGCCTTTGTCGCCCATATCACATGTAACTACCAAACAAACAATTGTAAGCCGGGAAGCTTGTAAGATTTAAATTGTTCATCTATTGATTCTCACTTTTATTAGATTTTGCTGTTTTGGTAACAATAACTAGAGCTGTATGTTTAGTTTCCATAAAGATTTCTGGGGTATAAATGCATTAGCGTCACGAAACACCTGGATAATGTGTTTTTCTGTCTCAGGTATTTGCAGTACAGAATCTGTGATGCCTTTTTTCCCTTTATTATTCTGTCGCATTCCATGTAGACTCTTTTCCGCATATCCTCTTAAACCTCCTACGTGTATTTGCTGACAGCCACGTATTGTCAGGGATATTTTCAAAGTCTTCAAACGCTGTCACTACCATTCAGAGTGAGGATAGCTTGGTTATAACAATCCAATCGAGACTGACAGCTCATTGGCAGCCATCTCCAAAAACAAGCGAAACCGCATTGTCCTACAATTTTCAATTACATCGCCAATTTGGCTATGACATCATACAATAAAAAAATGACCTCGGTGATGCTTCTCATGTTGGTAGAAAGGGTTAAACTTAAAGGTACTAATAGAATAAAAAATTTGGAAGACATACACCGTCTCGTTATTTACAGTGCTACTTATTTTCTGTGGATAATATCGAGAGGTAAAAATTCATAAATTCATGCACAAAAAAAATGCACAAGGCACCAAAGAAGCCAATGTAATTTATTTTCTGGTTTAATAAATCTGGGGCTGTGGTATCAGGCTGGAAGTTAGAACTTTGATAAATAGCACAATCACTATAATTCAACCCTATGTAAATTGGGGGGGGGGGGGCACACTAAAGTAATGAGGAATATTTATCACCATTTATTTACGCATGGTATTTTTCACGGCAGAGCAGGGCAGTGCTTGCTGCTTTGCTTTGAGTGATTGGGTATTTTTGTGTGTTTTTATGTGTTTTATAGGAGTGCAAAAAAAGGAACATTAATAGTCTGTCCAGTTGCTCACAAATGTATAAGGTCTGCATCAAAAATCACAGACATTCTGATGTATGTTGTGCGAAGGAGGCGGAGAAGAGGGTTTTCCTCCTGGGGTTTGTAGGGTCAGATAAACAAACAGAGACCAGCTAGGATAGAAAGGGCAATTAGAAAATAAAAAAAGCCCCTCAGCTATATCAGTCTCATCTATGGGGTGCACTAAAGACACCATCTTTGTTGCAACATAAAAAAAAACACTATACATGTATATAATATACAAACTAAGGCAGCATATGCTAACATATACAGCAATTACTTTTAAAAGGTAAAATACAAAGGGTTCGTCCAAGCACCCAGCAATTAAATCTTGTTCTATTTCCCTCCTGGGACTGGGGTGTAGTATATTTCAGCAGGCATATTGGTATTGCACACCATCAAAGATTTATACACTGAAATACACATCCCTATAATGAAACCTGTATATTACGGGAGAGTCTGTGAGCTAGATAGAGGTAGCATTTAATATGATGGAGGGGGGTGGAGGCTTGATTGCAGTTGGAGGGGCTTTGTCTGCATTGTCTTTGAAATATAATGTGTCACTCTGACCCAGCTGTATACTGCAGAGTATTGCATCATTTTTCATGTCAAATGTCTGTCATGCCTGTGATGTTTTTTTTTTTTTTCCTATCATCTCGTAAACAGTCAAAGGACTTTAGGCTCAAAACAGCTTATGCATAGGGCTCGTTACAAATCACATATATTGCTATTGCTATGTCTCTATTAAATGTTTTTTACACCTAAAGCACCAAGCAGTCATAATATTTCCTATAAAGGGAGCTAAATATTACAGGCTAAAACCAGCCGCCTTCCACAAGGGCCTATCTGCTTCTATGTAGCTATGCAGAGCCGGACTGTTACACAGATTGCTTATTATTTTGCATAGGAAAATTATGAAAATCCTGTGATAAACACGATACAATATTTCCTTCGCTCGCACACGCGGCCTGTTAATATTTCATGCTGCAAACTACAACAGCCTTATAATGTAATCATATAGAGGCTGAAATTATATTTCCCAGCACTTACATTGAGGGGCAATATTTCCCCCAGGGCAGCAAAGGGATTTTGAAAAATTGAAACTGGGAAATTTACAGAATGAATTATTTTTAATTTCAACTGGAAAAAAAAAAAAAACACACACACACATATCCATTAGTATTCCATGAACCGCGTATATATAGCAAATAACCACAGACAAGGAAAAATCAGCTTCAGCAAAATCCTATCTATAGGATATTACTTTATTATGTATAGGTTGCTACAACCGCTTCATGACACCATTCTACCCCCATTAGGAAGCACATTTGAAGAAGACATATTGCTGGAAGAATAATACATGTATTAATGCATCTTGTTAGCTCAGACATGGTCCTTCGTTCTCTATGTGATTTAACAATTGATTGTATGTAAGTGATACAGTAGCCATTTTATTTACCTTCAAAAGAACAAAGAGTCTTGAGGAACCATTGTCACCACAATCTCAAGGCAAAAGGTACGGCTGATGGAACGCTATTACGGGTTACATTAACATAATATAGTATATGAGACAATATAATTGACTCCTGCTTTAGAGTAGCCCATTTCTGTTACGTATTTAAAGTGTCTCTTTTAATGAATGCATAAAGGATCAGAAAAAGGACTTGTGGATAGCAAGACTGTAGCATAGACTGAGGTTTAAGGGCCACAGCAAAGAAGACCTTCCTAAGACAATATATAATAGCTAGCTTGTTCATGTTTCTTAACGCTGCTCTCTTGAAAACAAGAAGGAGGGGCTCACCGGAGAGCAGGCATTCACAACACATTCAATAACCCTTTATCAGTGCTAAACCTCCAATACATTTAAACACAAAATCCATACATTCAATGAGACTAACTGCGAAACCAATAGAAATAATGGCTGAACAGGATGCATTGAACAATGGAGAGGCCGAAAGCCAAAACTACAAGAAAGATAAGGCATTAGTAAAAGTGTAGGAAGCTCCATCAACATTGCAGGCTGTAGGAAATAGGAATTTTAGAAAAAAAATTGCAAACATTTGGAAAAATATATATCTACTATCTTGTTATTAAATGATAATTTCTAATGCAATCCTTTTATTCCATTTGAAGACAAAGCAAAATAAAAGGAACAAAAATGGTCAAGGAGATAGTGAAATCTAGATGCAATGTACTCTATGTACGCAACCAAATGTTACTCCTTTCTTTGTTTTGCTTTGTGTATGATAATGAATATAAAATGCTGTTGTTGACAATACAATGTCACACTGACAAAGAGGGATGTTCCACACAAAAGAAAGGGCCAATGCCCAATTGTCCCACGAGCTCTTCATAAGATCTCATACAGCTATACGTAATAGATCACTTGTAGACCAGATGGGTTCCTTTTCAGGAGTACATATCACACTTCGCACTTAGCCTGAAGCATTGTTCATGTTCTTTTATGGAAGAATAGAGATCTATGGTTTATATTTTTTCTGATTTAGGTTTGCTAACCAATAGAAATGAAAGTCATACTATGACCTGGTGAGACATACAAAACAGTCACCACATTAGACAAGCTGAAGTTGAGTAGGAGTGTGACTCTTTGCAACTATGCAACCTGTTCAGTTGTTTGTGTTAAGCTGGCCATACAAGTTACAAGGCTTATTCTGTTAGAAGGAATTTTAGAGTTTTATATAAAAAAAAAAAAAATGCTCGATATTACCCAAGGAGGTATTGCATAACTCTTAGAGAAGAGAAGGCAATATCCCTGTTGTTTCAATCATAGTCCAAAGATGGGCAGACGTTTCAATGACTATGAAACATCTGCCCATGTATGGCCACCATTACAACTTTCCATTTTTACCATGTATGATACAATGTAGACATGTGTTATTTAATAAATATACTATCCAGATTCCATTCTATTAGCCAAAGATAAAAACCACATCCAACTTGGTTCTTGCCTCTAGAAGTCTTCTACAGTAGAGTACATTGATGAAAAGAGGCAACCATTTATATCAAACATTTCTATGGATACCATGTGATGAGCATTTGTATGAAGGTTTGTTCCCCTTTTCAGCTAGTTCAGCTGCCAGGCTCCTCCATGACTAGTTGTCTCTGGGAGACCCCAATTTGAAAAGGGGTTTTCTATAACCTATTTAGTCAATATTTTCAGGTATTAGATTGATGGGGCTAACGGATAGGAGATAAATGTATACTTTAATGAAAATTTGATTTTAATGCCCTTTTCATGGTTTTTACATGCAGGTTTTTAGCAGCAATTTCTAAAACCATTCCAGCATTTATCGGGTAAAATAGGTAATCAGCTGTTACATTTCATGCAGGCAAACATAATGTACATCTGTTTAAAATCTAAGGGCTTGTAAAATTTTAGAAATTAAGTAAAAGAAAAAAAAACTGGTGATGGGGAGGTGGTGGGGAGATTTTTGAACAAGAAACAGAGTTTGCAGTCCTGGGGATTTGTAACCTAATGATAACCTAGAAAAGAACTTGTCACCATATCAAAGGGTTTATAAAGTAAGAAAACATGCAAATATTACATTACAGTGGTCATTACATCTCATTTATATTGATTTGTCCAAAAATATGCATTAATCATTCTTTCTGCAATTAAAATGCAAGCAAATTTAGTCAATTCAGTACAGAAAATAATGCTAAAAATACAATGTATTAACAGGATTAAATTAGAAACCATTAACTACCCAAACATCCACCAGCAGGCTAGGTCATGAGAAAGTAAAACATAGACATTTTTTTTATTATTCCCTTGCAGTAAAGCACTAGATATTTCCCTGAGAAATACATGAATTTGCTATATTCATCCTTCATTTATTCTCAAGGTTAAAGAACCAGGAACTGTAAACATACTTGACTAGAAGGGGATGGTAACCACAGTATAAGGAAAACCTACAAGATGCTCACTCATCCCATTTGTATGATTTTCCTGCCACTGGTGATGCACTTACTGTTAATCGTAACCTTAGCTTTTGAGAGTTACAATAGACTAGTATACAATTTGTGTAAGTTTGCCATAAAATACATTTCCTTTGTTGGTACAGTAATCTTTCTAGTAGAGTCATCTTGTTAGTTCTAGTGGCCATGGCTAAGTCTGCGGTATTAGCTCTAATTGGCAAAGGGTGAATTTTTTTTGCCAGTTTACCATCATAATCCTTAAATGATACGTATGTAGGAGGACAAAAAAGTAAGACACCCAACCACAAAGATTTCATTTGGAATCAGGCACTCAAGTAAGCCTTTTGCTATGTTGAAGAAGCATCTGAGACCTTGACCGTACAAATACAGATTTTAAAAGAAAGATTACATTTTTAGACTATCCTTAGATAGAGAATTACTAGAACACAGATATTATAGCTCATCTTAAAGGGGTTTTCAGGTATTTACATATTGATTGCCTATCTCCAGATAGGTCTTCAATATCAGATCAGTGAGGGCCTGATTCCAGGGACCCACACCGCTGTACGAAGAGGCTTCAGAGCTCCCTAAGCACTTAAACCTCTTCTTAGGCCTCTTCAAGTGAATGGGACTGACCAGGCACAGCCTCTTTCAAATGATTGGTTCTGTGGATAGTAGGCACATTTTTGTCCACATTGCCAATGTAACACCTGGACCCCTACAGTTCTTCTATATTACCATTAGATTTGGTTCAGGAGACCTATGGTGGTGCGGGACTTGCAGCTATAATATCGATGCTAAAATCTTGCTGCATTGTGACTAATGAAGCTTGCCTAAGGGTGAGACATAGAATTGTTTGGTAACATCCAATACGACCAACATTATCTCTTTCCACTTACCCTGCATAGATGCTGCTCATAAACTCTTCAACATTGAAATTGCAATATCAAGAATTATGAAACTCACAGGATTGATAGACATGTTATTGATATGAAAATGCTTGCATCTGTGCACCTCTTGCTCTCATTCCAGTTTGTTATTATTCTCCCATTCACCAGGACATGCAAATTTGCTGACATATCAGCATAGATATGTAGCAATTTGCTGGAGTGATAAACCAAGGCCTCTCAGTTCAAGGATTCTGTCCCTCTCAGTTTGCAACAAGTGGCAATAACTAGCACTTTTATGTGTCTATGTCATGGCATCACACAATCATCCTACATGACTTGATCCAATTTTTCAATTTCCATGTAGCTAAGAAGCTTTGCTTTCAAACTGGATTTTATGCCCCTCCTACTAACACGGATTGGAGCTAGTTGCGTGAAAATTCGATCACCAGCAGTTAGCGACACCTGCTACTTCCTTGAGCCTTACAGTATGTCCTTCTTGGTCTTTCAAAGTTGAGGAGTGTATAAATGAAGTCATCAAACTTCTTATGGAAAAGAGTGGAATTTACTGGCAAATATGGGCCCTGAAAGACATGCTGAATTACCAGTCACATGATTGGTGTATATTAAACATTTGTACTGGATCCCTTAGCACTTTTTATTCCATCAGCAGTGATGCTAAGAAACTAAACCCCTCAGTCTCATAAAAATGATTGGCATACTTCTACTTAGTTGACAATGCGATAGATCATAAATATGGACATTGCATTAAGTCTCACCAACAAGTATTTGAATTTTGAAATATTTTATTTTAATTATAATGATACCGATCACTCCTGAAGATTTGATAACGCAGCCGTAGTGAAATTCTGAGTAGCAGTAATGTAAATGTTATTACATAGCAAGCTTAAACTTGAAAGAATTTTTGATATGAAGGAAATTTAAATCATGAAGGGGCTATGAGTGTTGACTGCACTTTGCTAACTTAACATCAAATGACCACAGTGACAGTCGGTGTCAAAAATGGTGACATGATAAATATGTTTAATAAAGAAGATATGGGGAGGATTTGTATTCTACTGATCAGTGTCAGAGTATATAAATATCTGTCTGCTATGCACTGTACATGTCTGTGAGGATCCTTCATCAAAGGCACATTCTGCAGGAAAAAAATTGTAATATATTATACTTTTTTCATGCATGAAATGATTTGTGCTAAAACAGCAGTGGTTTCATCCTACACAAACACAGAAAGTGCACATGAATATTCACTATATAGATCAGATGGTGGAAATGTTAATAACGTGCAACCAGGGGTCTGCACATCAAAGGGGACCTTAAATATTTAGGTAAAATAAAACCAGGTGCTAACAAAACCGTAATGCAAACAGATTGCTTATTAAGCCCATTCACGTTAATTCATTGTGAGCATTCCAAAAACTGGACATGTGCAAACATTTTGGGACATGAAAAACTGAAACTCTGTATAAATTGCGTAATGGGAACCTTCCAAAAATATGTAAAATATCTTGTTGATCTGAAAATGTCTATTCATGTTTCGATGTTGACGCATAGGCTATTATGTCATTCAAGTAGGAATCACGCTACATTCTTGCCTGCTTAGAAACAATATATCACAATGAGCGGCTGACCCAGAGAGCTTGCAATTGAATTGTTGATCTCTTGAGCACAATGGAATAAAGTGTTTTGCCCTAGGTCACCAAAAGCTGCCACTGGTCTTGAACCAAGGTCTTCAATTTCAAGGACCATTGGCTTAACCAAGGCTACACCTCCTTTAAGTCCTGTTACCATTTAATCCTTTCGGTGCTGGCGCTTTGTGCACCCATACGCCCAAAATGAACTGCTAGGTAGAACCTTGATCTTAGGAATCCAGATTACAAACACCATGACCCTGGAGAAGACACTTTTATCTCTTTGCCACAGGCATTGACTAATTTGAACATAAGGATTCTTCATGCGGATTCTTCCTACTATCAGCAGAAAACAAGGAAAGAGAGCTAGTCCTGTGCTGCCATATTTCGCTGCCCTGAAGGGTTAGAGAGTACAATAGAAATATTTATTGTGAGCTAAAACATTTAATTTGAATAGTAATCATGGTACGTTTTATGCTTTGAGTTGCTTTTTTTCTATGCTTTTTTTAATTTTTTTTTTTGCTTGTGATTAAAAATATACAAAGCCTTTGTGACCCTCTGGAGTCTACCTGTAATAAACAGCTCTCACCTTCCAAGCCATAAAACAGGCCTGCAGCTCTTGAACATTAGAGCTAATTGCCTTTCTACATCAAAGGGAATAAAAGAGGATAGAGAAAAATCTGAAAAGGGGGGGAGGGGGACCTTGGTAAGGGGGCTACTTCACCTTGAAAGGTTATATGTTTGTGGTTTGGTGAAGCTTTATGAAGTTATAGCCTAGAAACTGCTGTTTGCGATTAAGTTGATGGGGAAAGTCTATCCCGCAATCTTTGCCTGCTGCTGACACTGAGTCTTTGTTCACGTTGAGATTTCTCAAACTGTTGCCAGGGTCACTTTGAGGTCAGACACTATGATGATGTATAGAAGAACATGTCTGGGAATTTCTCTCACACTTAAAACACATACCAGAAAAAAAATAAAAAAAATCGGGAGAGCACCCTGCAAACTGTCTGATGAGACCCAGATGATAAGATTTTCTTTTTAGTACCATTCTAATTTGCTTTTTCTTCCGTCTACGCGGCTTTCCTGGCACGCTATGTTTTATTAATATGTGTCACAATAGTCTTAAAAATTTCATGTCCCCTGAAGATAAGGACAGTCAGTAGCTCTTTGACACTTCATTCTCCAGCCTTAGGGAATGGGTCAGTAAACCTAGAAGAAAAAAAGAAAAAACCCCACCACAATAGCTCCTCTCCAAGAAAGACACAAAAAAGGGATTGCCAAGGGCTGCCCCCGGCCCCAGGGCCTGACACTGGATGTGTGTCTCATGTGTGTGCACTTGGCATTAACACAGCCCACTCCAGTCATGATCACAGGGCTCACAGCAGACCAAACTGTGCCCCCTACCACCTTAATAAATACAGCGTCACTTCCAACTGTGATGAGGATGCCTGCCGTGTTTGATTAGCAATCAACACTGGAAGAATAAAGGCCTCGAACAGTAAGAACTGTTTTCTTCAACCCAGTAATGGTAATCTGTGAATACACATATACATAAATTATCCCAAAGCAAAGCCTTTCATTCGAACCGAGATTTGTAAAGTAGCAGGCAATCATTATTAAGAAACCCCTCTGCCTACAAGATGGAAAACAATGGTTTTGTAGATCGTTTTCCATTTGCTGCATTGCTTGCTCATGTTTATTACATGTTTTTTTTTTTTCTCTTTTCCACTCTGTTTATTTTCTGCCTCTGTCTTATGGAGGTCGTTTGTCTTTTTTTTTTTTTTTTTATCTTCCTTTGTACTCAGCTGCTGCATACGTTAGACGAGATCTCATTCAGCTGTCAGAACATTATTAATAAAAGATGTGGCGTGGAGAAGTCCACTCTATCTGCTTTCAATCACCGTAGAATTTTTCGAAAATGAAAATTGGAAGCACTATGAAATTTAACGTTAACGTAGGGAAAGAGAAGCCAGCAGAGGGTTAACTGTGATATATATATATATATATATATATATATATATATAGTGTATAGTTAATGCAGCTAGTAAATGCCTGACCTTTTCGCTTCCTATGAATTTATATGGTCGTTAAAGATTTTATGAAATTGAGCAGCCTGGTGCTTTGAAACACAGTTTACATTTGCCTCCTAATTTATGTAATTTTTACCTGAGCTGAGAAATATGATTTTTATTTTTGTACAGCAATGAAAACAGCATGAAGTGCAGTGGGGAGTTGCAGGCCTGGTTATCTGGCATTACTCAGATTGCTAAAAATTCATTAAAATGTGACATCAGCACAGTGAGAGACAAATGATCACAGGATGAAAAGGAACAGTGGGTCTTTCATGGATTAGTGCTACACAGCCCCAGCATAGAGGCTAACTGCATAAACAGATTAATCCACCGGCAGCATAGCTAAGATTTACAGAATAATTAAATAGGGTTGAGTTACTGTGAAGATTTCTATGTAATCTGGCTGGTGTGAACATATAAGTGAGGTGAGCGCGATGCAGATTTCTTGAGATGATCCTTCATCGTATCAAATGACCTTTGCAATTCCCCTTGTGGTAAAACAATAAAAACACTGTAGCTATTCAATTATTAATTACAAGCAGTGCTAAAAAAAATAAGGCTGGGGAAGAATAGCTCCTAGCACATGATTGTTTTCCAAGAAAATCCCCCTCCATTGCTCTCTTTCTGTAATACAGTTTTTTTTTATTTTTTCAGTTTGCATCCTTGAACAGTATCCTTGCTTTTGTTACAGTGTTGCAGGACCAACAAAAAAAGCTGTTATTTGTGATACTAAAACCCTACTGCTGCGACAGCCCAAAAAAAAAAAAAAAAAAGAGGAAAATATGTTATGAAATCAATGGCTATAGGGTACATCATGTGTATATTGACGATTGGACACGATGTATCCATATTTGTATTTGTTTACATATTTACCTATTTTTGTTTACACTTTGCATTTCTAGTACCAGACCCTGTTGCACATAAAGGTTTCTAAAATGCACCCTTCCCTTACTATTTTACAGAAGAGCAAGCGGAGGAAGTAGAAGAAACTCCAAGAATTACAGCAGTAGCCCCAGCCGAGGAGAAAGGCACAAATGAGAAAGACAGCAGCAGCGAGGGCAAGACATTAAAGGATTCAGGTAAGATTGAATGTTTTCCCTCCTCCTTGGATCCTTTGAGATCCCCGGGTCTGCAGGCTCATCCAGCACTGTAGTTTTTTTTTTTACTGACTCTTCAATTTTAACTGTCTGGACATTCCTGCTTCTATTCATTGCTTGTGCATTTTGCATGTGATTCCTATCAGTAGCCTCACACTGACCTATTTTTAATCATAACCATCTGACAGGATAGATGCGGATAAGTTGAGGAATATTACAGGACGACCAGTGAGATTATTTTTTAATCAAATCAGTTTGTGTGCTTGTAATTTTTTAAGCGCCTTTCATTAATCTTAGCTGTACTTGTGATTCCTCTGATGACATATTAATTTTTCATAAGCGTAGGATTAGATACCAGTTGATTTTTTCCCCCTCCTCCTAGCAATCAAATATCTATCCTTGTAACCGAAAGAATGACTTTTTTTTTATTTTGACTTTTCAGTCTTAAAGAAGCCTCTTGTGATATTTGCCTGACAGGCGAAGTTTACCTTTTTATTTTCTCCATGTTTACCTGGGAGCACAAAGCAGAATCACAAAGTGAATTAGTCAGGACTGTTGGATTTAGTAGAAAGGACTTTTGAAAATGAAATGTATGAAGATGTAACGCTTCAATATCACAATGTTTTAGTACAGGTGCAACGTGGCAGGGATATCTTTCTTGTTTTAGCCTAGGCAATGTTGTAGGGTATTAAGCTAAAAGCTAAGTCAATGGCCGTATGCCATACTCTATAGACCTTGACAGATATGGTGCGTGAGAGGCCCTACATCTTAGGATAGGTTTGCACCGCTTATGGAACGTTCCACCAAATCCCAAATATACACTCTCGATTTATACGGTAGTATCCAGCTGAACACCTATACAGTTGTGAACGTCTACCATTGGATCCATTTGAAACAATAATTGTTCAATACAGTGGAGGTAGTGGTATAGGGACAGGTGCCGACCAAACCTATGCCAAAGGATACTCTATTAGGGAATGTTTGACTATATGTGTCATGAACCTAAGGGAAAATAGAGAAAACAACATTGCTACAGCAACGTTTTCCAGACACAACACAGTATAAACCTAGCCTAACCTATACATGAAGGACTCTTAGGCCACTTTTACAGAGTCAGCGCTTGATCGGTGATTTCCATCAGTGACTGTGAGCCAAAACCAGGAGTAGAGCCTACACAGAGATAAGGTATAATGGAAAGACTTTTGCACCTGTTTTGGATCTGCACCTGGTTTGTCTCACAGTCAATCGTGAAAATCACTGATCAAACAATGAGGCCTCGTTCACATTTCCATGTCCGATTTGTGTGGACAATCTGTACGTGTTCCGTGTGTCTGTAAAGATGTCAACGAAGGATCCGTGTTTGCTCCGTGTGTCATCTGTATTCCACACTGCTCAGCTGAAAGTTAATTTCCAGAGCATTTCCTACTAGTGATCAATGAGAAAAAGACCTAACACAGATGTCATCCGTGTTGTGTCAGTGGTTTTTCACGGATCCATAGACTTTAATGGGCATCCATTGTCCGCATCAAGATCAGTGTAAAACTACTGATGTGTGAACAAAGACATTAAAATCAATGGGTACGTTTGCTATCCACAGATAATGTGGATAGCACCCGTCCATGAAAAATGGAAATATGAACGAGGTCTGGCCTTAGGGTGCGACTGGTAAAATCCAGGTAAGACACACTCACCCACGGTTACCAATGGCCTCAGGGGTGTGCGGAAAACTAGTGCACCAATTGGTTGCTGCAGGTGGGTGTGCCCTGCAGACACATCATGGGGTTGCATCCTCATACATAAACATACACAGTCTTAGGGCTCATGCACACAGCCGTTGGTCGGCCGTTCAGTGCATTAGGGACCGCAATGCACTGGCAACATCCGTGCAGATTCTGCAGACAGATCCAGACCCATTCAACTTGAATTGGGTCTGTGATCCATTCACATTGCAAAAAAAAATAGGCACGGAGGGGAACCCCACAGAACCAGGGGTTTCACACCTACTTTCCGTACCACACCTTCCGGATTGCGGACCTATTTAAGTGAATGGGTACGCATCTGTGATGTGAGGTGCACACGGCCGGCGCCCGCATATTGCGGGCCGCAATATGGGCACAGCCGTGTGCATAAGCCCTTAGTATGATCCCAATGACCCCATATAAAATATAGGTTAATTTTCAAAATGAATTGAGTTTTCTTCAGATGAATGGGTTGAAGCTATTGCTTTACACATGCAAGGATTTAAAATCCATTAATTTAATTTATCTGGTAGTCGGTTTGCTTGCTCCTTTACATCCAAGTCGACACTACAGATAGCATTTTTATTCACATTTTAGGGACGGGAAATCTGTTTATTGTGAGAGGAACATACTGTATATATTATAGTCCTGCTTTTATAAGTGCCCCATATAGTTGTCCTTTATTCACGTAGACCTTACATCCCCCCTTCCCCATCAAGTATGGACAAAGCACTCAAATAGAGCAGCTCTAACCCAACCGCAGCAGAATTTACATGGGGCAGCTGCTTAGGAAAACACAAGACACAATCCAGCTAAAAGAATGTGCAGATGATCCAGCCTAAGCAGAGGGAAATATCATTGAAAATGGATTTAGATTTGGGTCATTTTGATCTCCGGGAATAGACAAAGCCCTATAATGAAAGCTACTGTCTTTGAAAACAAAACCTCTGTGTCATGACATTTACTTATGCACAAACAAACCCAAGGCCTGCATCTGGCTTGGATAGCCAGGCTTTTTTCTGTGTTTGATTTGGCAAATATCTGACTTCACCCATGATTTGTATGTATGAGATGGAAATCTATGGTCGCGATGAATATTACATTGGCTATTTTTGCTGCACGCTATACCTAGTTACATTCAGTTGGGTTCATTCAAGCAGAAGAAGTGCTGAGAAAGGTTGAAGCCTATTAGAAGCAGGTAGTCATCTGTCTTTGTCTTGTATCTCAATGACAGTAGCATATATAAAAGGGCTCAGGTTAAAAATGGATATTTAGATAGAAAGTAGATTTATTTTACGGCCAGAGCCATACTTCAGACCAGCATCTCATAATTTCCTTTAATCAGTTCTCATGATATAACAATATCTGAAATATGCTGACCAGAGAGGAAACTTGGGCATCACAAAGATCATTATAGATATTGCATCATTCTATGACCAATGGTCCTATGGGAATCCAACATGCATAATGGGCTGGACATGCAAAATCTTTAATGTGTTCAGGTCACCTGTATAAGGACAGCCATATTTTGCTTTTTGCTCCCAGTGTTGCTCCTTTGTAGTGAATGTTTAGCCGTAGCTCTCGGCCGACAGCTATACCTCCCAACCTTCCCCATACATGTGTACAGCTTGCTCTGTATGGGGAGATCTGTCTGACACCTCTGTCGGCGAATTATCTTCCCGGAGAATTAAAAGACTGAGCTGATCCTTCTTTCCCAGACATCACTTGTCGAGGGAGAGTAGGGAGACCTCCATACACATCAGAACGTTTGCTGGTCCCATCACAATCTGACACTTTAGCCAACATTTAACAGAATGCATGGGTAGCTTGAACAGGACCTGACACCTCTCCTGACTTAGCAACAACGTGCTTATCCCATGTAATTCTGTGACATCTATTCTTATGACTTGTACCAGCCAGATAGAAGTTTATTAATAAAGTTACAACTGGATGTTACCAGTTGGGGAGGTGTCAAAGCACAGTCTGGCATTGACTCTACTGATTGGGCATCTCAACTTGTAATACCCAGTTGTACCTTTATTCATAAACTTCTATTAGGGGTGTGGACAAGATAGAGCTATGAGAATACATGCTCCAGAAAACAATTATTTACTAAAAAACAGACATGTCAGGAGTAGTGACAGGTCCATATTTGGTTACGTCTTTGGGCCTATACTAATTCCCCAAAATTTGAGGCAGTAGCTTTCTTTAGCTATTAGTTCTGAGCAGATCTCCAAAGGAGAAAGAATATCCACCTAAGGAGGTGCAAACCATAGAGAGGACCATGGAGCTCCACCACAGTTTAAGTAGGATGAACCTATGAAAGACTCCCCTTCACCACAAGCAACACAAGGTTACTAAAAGGTAAACAGGGAATTATTCTCCACTCCATTCTTCATTGTTTCATAAGACAGGGCGTGAAAAAGAAATTCTCTTGTATCTTGATAGAAGGATGCCTTGCAATCGGTGGAGGGAGGGAGGGAGGGAGGGGGGGGGGTTCCAACAGTAAGACCCCCACTAATCAGAAAAATCCCCTATCTTTTGGATTAGAAATAGAAAGAACAGAAAAAGGACAGACAGCTCACCAATAATCAAGTAGTCCTGGGCTTTTAGTGTACGAGGTGTTATCAGTGCACGGTATGTTAAATAGAAATCCAAAATTGTAAAAAAAAATCCAGCACCAATGACATTCTTACCCATTAGTAATAATGTCTATCATCGGAAACATGTAGACTGTTTCATGTTGCCTATTTTTAAATGAAGAAATAAATCATTGTTTTTACACCGGTGCTGGATTTTTACAATTTTGTTTTTCTATCTTGTGGATAGGTACAAATGCCTTTCTGGTGGAATCCCTTGAACTATACAGTGTATTACTAGAAAAGACTGGAAAGAGCTACCGTCTTATGCCAAGCTCAGGCTGCTTCAAAGCTATTTCCTCAATAGGTGTAACCTGGCAGCAGGTCGTGCTGAAGGTTGTAGTCCTGCAGCAGCTGGATTATCACAATTTTTTGGAGTTTTGGCTGGGATACTTAGTTTTATAAATCACAACTGCCCTTCTTAGTTGAGTCTGCCAGAGCTTCTATGTTTACATTGTATCCAGCCAAGAAAATATATGACACAATTACCGCAGCACCAACATGTCATGCAAGAGAGCAGTGTGGCTATTTTGTTTTCAATCTATTAGACAAGCGAGGATTAGCACATGATTAGTCCCCGTGTGTTTATAACACCATGTAAGCTGTTGTGCTGTGTTGCTTACATTATGAGCTGGATCTTACTGCACAAAATGAGACTTCAGCATATGCAAGTTCTGTTTGTTGACGGCTCATTCAGTGCAGAAAACACCCCGCTAATGCCTAATTTATATGTCACCGAAATGTAGTGCCACTTTCGATTAATTATAATCCAAATTACATCTCTATGCAGCAAAAGAATTAATATGGAATTTACCCAGATTAATACATTTGCATGGAGAATGCAGGCTTCTGTTATTGCTGAGGGGAGTATATTTTAATAAGATTGTAAACATTAGGGGGAAAAGATAAAAATTAACCTCGGTTATTGCAATGGAAATCGCTCTCCCATTTAAGTCTAATTAGAAGTGAATATCAATAATTAGAATATAGAACACGACTTGGATTTGGATCACATTCGATAAGTCAGGAACTTAATGTCTGTTAATGAGTGCTGAATGCTTGCACTCCACAGTATTTCTCCATTTGCTTCCAGAGCTGTTTTGATTTCCCCTGCTTTGTTATAGGAAACATTCAACAATGGGCCCAGATTCACTAATCGGAAAGATGGCGTAACCTTAGATAAGCTATCTAGACCCCTGCCAGATTTATCACAAACAGGGTCTCAGGCTGGATGATAAATCTGGTGCAGGAATAGACGCTGTTCTCTGACTCTATGCCAACTATTGGTTGACTTACTTTGAGATAGATTTTTACGCCCGAATTGTGGCACAATTTTGGTGCAAAATGGTGCCTCTTAGGCCCACCACCTTTCTAATAATCCCCACCCCTTATCAAGTATGTCAGACAAAAAGTGTAGAAACCCTAGATGTGCCGGTTTGAGCCACTTGTTTCCAATAGATTTTGGGTGTAGACACATTAGAAACATTGGCGTAATATATTTTGTTTAGAGCAGACAATTATTATTTCGTCCATTTAAAAAAAGTTATACTTTGCCAGAACAACAATAGAAAAAACAGTCACATAATAGGGCAGCCATGGCATGTTTAGAATAGCTCAACGAGTCCCCAAAAAATTAGGCAAAATGTGCAAAATATTTATTTCACTTTGTTAAAAAGACATTGGCGTATGATTATTTGGAGCTGGTTATCCCGTTAGAATTTCTGCATCGTCAGCAGGATAGGATTGTGCTGAACTGTAGGTCCGCTATGTTTAACATTAAATGTTAGCCTTCTTAGATATTAGATAGATTTTGAGGGATCATTCTTAGAAGAACCTGTTTCAATTGTGTAAAGTAGAAATAACAGTTCTAGTCTAGGGGAGTGTAGGGGAGAAAAAGAACATTTTTGAAAAAGTAGACCAGATTTCATAAAAATGTCCTACGTTCCAGTTAAATATTAATATAGGGACTGTGGCTTTTACCGATACTACAGCTCAGGCCTATTTTGAGTGATTTTCAAGACCAGACACGGTTACCTGTACAGACCAGCAGTTCATGCAGTTCCAAGAGTTAGTACCCCAACTTTATACATTTCTGAGGAAGTTACTAAGTATTCCTTTCTTTAAAGAAAACTGGGCCTAAGCACCACTCTTCTCCCAATACTTTACTTACCTAAGGTTCTCTAATTTTGTCATTTAGGGGCTTCTTCTGGTCTGCTCCTGACACTTTATGACCACCACGCAATGCTTCATGGTTTATCTCCTCCTGCTATGTAAATGAAAACTCTAATACTGGTTCTTGTAGCATCCAACAAAAAAGTGTTGAATGGGACTTGCCATTAAAGTGCAATATGCTGGCAGCATGTTATAGAGCAGGAGGAGCTGAGCAGATTTATATATAGGTTTATGGGCAAAGATTCTGTAAATCTTGTTTTTTATTCATCTAAATCTCTGCTTGTTCTGATCTAAGGAGTCATGTGGGCGGGCCTAACTAGTGACTTAAAGTTATCTGTGTATTCATATTCACATAGGAAGGAATAGGACCTCCCACATGACCCCTCATGCTCTACAGCATGATGCTTGTAGAATTAACTGTATTTTGATGAAGACAGGTTACCTTTAAAGACATTTTGCAGAAGAAAACATATTCCCTGTGTTATGCCGAGCACACGTCATGAGGGGGTGATGCCCGACACAATGATTCAAAGACCATCCAGTACTGTAATGGATACACCTGTTGATTTTTACTATGGTGACCCCTCTCTTCTGCTAGATACATTGGGGAAAATTCATTATTTCCAAAGCCACAGGCCTAAATATTTACTGCAATCTACGACAGCTCCAAGTGGCCATAGATTTCATTTCGGCTCATGGACTGCCAGAGGAAGGATATCATTTATGATTAGGCCTACACCTCGTCATAAATTATATGTCTACTTTGGCAGTGCAGGCCCCATCAACACCTTTGTGGCAGACACCGTTCTTGATCAATCGGGACCTTTGCCTTTTGTTTTTAACGTGAAATAAAAATGGCATTGTGTTGAATTGTGACAATATAAATGCCCCCTCCATACAGCCCATTTTCTCCTTTTTCATTGCCCCACATATAAACCCTCCACACATGTGTCCGCCCTTTAGCTTCGCTAACACATTTCTAAATTAAAAATAGGCTATTGTGCAATCAAGATCATCTTGTCCATTTAGTTGCATCTTGCGTGGAGCAAAGAAAATCAAGTTGTATCTTCATGCAGTCAGATTACCAATGGCCTATATATTTATGTAGGGACTGATAGCAATCAATAGCTTAGCAACAGTACATCTCAAGATGCATTTTGCACCCAGTTGTCCAGTGATAGTGTCCTCATCCTGGAAATAATTTAGTTGCAAATTGACTGGAAGATGGTGAAAATTGAAAGTTAAAATTAGAAATACTCATAATAAACAGAAGGGGAAAAAAAGGTCAGATGATGCTGCTCTGTGATGAGATTGGAATGGCTGGTAAATGAGGTTCTGTATTTGTCGTAAGATGTATGTGACATGCCTATCCAATGCTCTTGTAATATCCAGCCTAGCAGAAGAGATTATCTGGCAAATTGACGCTGGAAAGAATTTTCTGATGGACAGGAAAATTAGAATTGCGACCTTCTCTTTGATGTATGCAAGTCGTAGCCACATTATACTGCAGGCTCCGGGATCCCATTAAACTCACTGTTTACATGATAATATTGAAATTAACTATAGTCGAGCAGCAAAATAGGACAATAAAATGTTTGCAGTCTTAAGAGATAAGATAATCGCAACGCAAGCGTTTACAGCCCCTCGGACTGATAGTATTCAAGGCGAAAAGAGAGATGGAGATAAAATTGTATTTCTCTACGTAAGTAAGTGCACCATTATTAAGAGGATATTTCCCCCCCACCCCGTTTGCATAGAGGCTTTGCGGGGCTTTGCAAAAACAACAAAACTTTATTGTTTTGTAACATTTGACAAGAAAAGAATTTAAATAGCAGATGAGGAGAAGCCTTTCTTTTTTTTTTTTTTTTTTAGAATATCAAAATTCCAGCTGAAATGCTGTTATTGATTAATCTTTCAAGGCAACCTAGGGTTATCCAAACACAGGAGAGGAGTACATTTCTAAACCTGTTTATTGAGTCTACTAACAGTTACTAGACATAAAAAGTCACTTCCAGTATATCCCGGGCAAGGAGCTGAATTTCCATGACCACACACACAAAAACTGATAATATTTCAGAATTTTTTACTCTAACATTTTTCCACTGGCCTACAGAGGTAATTGAATGTCCTACTGCATCGGATGGACTACCATTCCAGCTAGGAGAATGTTTATAAAATCCATTCTGATGGAAAACAAAATGGCAGCGGCCACCACGTGTAGGCATTGAGTAGTCCTTCACTGTCATGTGTATAGTAACATAGAGTGTAGTTTTTATAGATGTATTCTAATGTTTTCTAGGTTCCAGGACGGAAACTCCTGATAAGGAGCATGTCTTGAATTCGACAGCAGCAAAGCGGCAGCTAATGCAAAGTAAAGAAGAGGATGGTGCAATTAAGAGAACAAGGACTGCAGATGACAATAGCATTTCTCAAGAACAGGTAGAGATTTGGGGAGGAAAAAACCTTTTGAATTGATTTTTTTACATAAAAGTATTTTCAACACTATATTTTGTATTTTCCCTTTCCCAGTGCTATCAGTGTCCCTACTGCAACTACAGCAGCAAGGACCCAAATCGTATCCATATGCACATCCTCTCCCAGCATTCAGTGCAACCGGTGATATCATGTCCCCTTTGCCAAGATGTTCTCAGCAACAAAATGCATCTACAGTTGCATCTGACTCATTTACACAGTGTATCTCCAGATTGTGTGGAAAAGTTACTCATGACTGTAAGTCACTTTTTTTAATCTATTTTTATTTTGCTTGAAAAATGTACTATAACAATGATATTTCTTAGATTATCTTCACACTACTGTCATGTTTTTCATTCTTAATGGATCCATGACTGACTTGACAGATCAGTTCTCAAACAGATCCCAACAAATCCTGATCCCTCAGGTTTATAATTAGGTTTCCCTCAAGGTTTTTGTGCCTTTCACAGCAAGAGTAATGCTTTACTTGACAATACTTACAGAATTTAAATGGAACAAAAAAAAAAAAGTGGGTGTGAATAGCCTTATATATGGGCTAGATTCGGGAAAAATTATACTGTAGGTGACAAACATATGTAGTTTTGTAAGAATGCAACATGTCACATGGCTAGAAATGTCCAACACTGGTTGAAGAGCATGACCAAGACTTCCAAGTACAACCCTGCCCCTAATTTCCCAGACTTGAACCCAATTTAGCATCTGTGGGATCACCTCAATCATCGTTTTAACTCTATGGCTCCAATCCCTACGCACCCTCCAGCAGCTGTGGGATGTACTGCAGTCAGCATGGCTCCAGATATCTGTGACAACCTACCAGGACCTTATTGAGTCACTGCCAGCCCATCTAGCTGGTGTCCATGCTGCACACAGGGGATTACTCTGGATATTAGCTGGTGCTCATAATAATGTGACTTGACTGTGTATATACATCATAGTGCTATCTGTCATACATATACACCACAACTTTAAGCAGTAAACAATGCTTTATTAACTACAATCCTTACGTAATAAGACTGTCCTTACAATTTAGAAAGATGTTGGCTAAGCAGTGACAGACACCTCTGGTGGCAACTTATCTGCTCTGAGTATAAAAGGATTGGGCAATTGTTGAAATCCAACAGTCAGATCATTGTTTCCCCTGACATCTGCAGTCAGTGAAAAGTTAGGAACCGCCATATGCATTAAGCCTCTTTCACACAAACGCGTGTCCCCCGTGGCCGTGCTGCGAACGAATTGCAATGCACGGGCACCGAACGTGGCCCAGCCACATGCGGATCGTGACCCTATTCACTTGAATTTGTTTCGCAATCTCTACGTCCGGCAAAAAGATAGAACAAGTTCTATCTTTTTGCGGAACGGAAGAACGGAACCCCACAGAAGCACTCCATAGTGTTTCCGTTCCGTGATTTCGTTCCGTTTTGCATCGCATCTTCGGATTTGCGGACTCATTCAAGTGACACAGCCGGTGCCTGGTGTATTGCGGACATGCCGTATGCGGGCCGAAATACGGCCACGGGGGAAACACGTTTGTGGGAAAGAGGCCTTAGGCCTAATTCATATTATAATTCCTACAACTGTAGCTTTTTGCTTATCAGGGTGTATTGTTTTCTCTAGATTTCTGTACCAGAGGTCATGATGCCAAACAGTATGCTCCTGCCACCAGCTGCATCTGAGAAGTCAGAAGCTGAGATATTGGCATCTGTAACCAATGAATTGTCAGGAAAGTCAACAGGTGAGTGCAAAGAACCAGAAATCTTATTGACATGATAATATATATATAACTGTGATAAAAGAAAGGCACAGCATCCCTGTTACAATTACATTCACAGGTACTATGTACCATTGTGTCATGGTGGCTCAGTGGTTAGCACTGGTTCCTTGCAGCGCTGGTGCCCATAGTTTAAATCCAACCAAGGACAATGTCTGCATGGAATTTGTATGTTCTTCCTGTTTTTCTGTGGGTTTCTTCCCACACTCCAAAGACATACTGATAGGGAATTTAGATTGTGAGCTCCAAGAAGTGATGATAATGTCTGTAAAGCGAGGTGGAATATGTTGGAGCTATATAGTAAACTAAATACTGTAAACCTGTAATATAACTGAAAAATGTCATATAAATATTTATTGATCATTTCAATTGTTCCTGTCTCCCCCTGTCTAGTGTAGTTACTAGATCACAGATAAGAAAAGTGCATAAAGTCACAGCATAGTTGTCTGTACAACTTTGATAGCTGACCATGGTGACAGGGATTGAAAAATCAAAAATTGTGGCCATTGCCTAAATGCTACTGTTATGGTTCTGGATCAGGTCTAACCAATTAACTATTTGTTATAGCTTTTATAATGTTAACGGAATTATGAGTGGAATTGCCCTTTAAATATTGCACAGATTGCTTCATAAACTCATAGTTAATGGTTTTATTTTAAAAAGTTATGCAGGACATATTTGCATTTTAGAACAGAAGAAACCAGACTAAAATATAAAATTGTTTAGTAAGAAATACTATAGAGAGCAGGAAGATGAATTATTTTGCAGACCTTCGGTCTCCAGATGTCTTCTAATGATACTAGTGGTGTCATTTTTCCATATTCTAATGGCTAACACAACGCAGCTCATAAAAGCTTGTACAGCAGATTCTACCTCTTAATTTTATTGTATTACATGCTTGTTCTTTGTTGCTGATCACATGAAAAATAAATCTTGCAACAGTCATACACATAAAACTTTTATCCACATACAAATGAGAACAAATACATTAGCGCTAATTTTATTCTTTTTTCCTTGCTTGAATTAGGTGACAGTCCAACAGAAGAAAAAAACATTCAAGGTGGAGATGATATAAAAGCAGGAATTGAAATTAAAACAGAGGAGCAAAATTTGTCCAAAGAATCACAAGATACCACAGAGTGGAACAAAAACATCAGCAAAGATGCAAAACCATGTGACTTACTAACGGAACAGCTGAATGATCAGCAAAGAAGGCAGCAGCTCTCGGTTTCTGACCGACACGTCTATAAATACCGTTGTAACCATTGTAGTTTGGCTTTTAAGACTATGCAGAAGCTTCAGATACATTCCCAGTATCATGCTATTAGGGCTGCTACCATGTGTAGTCTTTGCCAACGTAGCTTCCGTACATTCCTGGCTTTAAAAAAACATTTGGAAACTGGCCACCCTGAGCTTAATGAGACTGAACTTCAGCAACTGTGTGCAACTTTACCTGTAAATGGAGAGCTCTGGTCCGAAAATGAAAGTATAGCTCCAGATGAACACTCCCTAGAGCAGGAAAATGAGCGAGAATATGAGACGGACCATGAAGGGAAAGCTAGCCCAGTTGGGAGTGACAGTAGCTCCATTCCAGATGACTTGGGCTCTGAACCAAAGCGGACTTTGCCTTTTAGGAAAGGGCCAAATTTTACTATGGAAAAATTTTTAGATCCATCACGACCATATAAGTGTACAGTATGTAAAGAGTCCTTCACACAAAAGAACATTCTTTTGGTCCATTATAATTCAGTATCTCATTTGCATAAGCTTAAAAAAGTTTTACAGGAAGCATCAAGCCCAGTTCCTCAAGAGACCAACAACAGCACTGACAATAAACCATACAAGTGCAGCATTTGTAATGTTGCCTACAGCCAAAGTTCTACATTGGAAATCCATATGAGATCTGTCCTTCACCAAACTAAGGCAAGGGCTGCCAAGCTAGAACCTAATAGTAACAATACTAGTGGGAATAATATACCAGGGAATGTTAGCAGCCCAAACCAAGGGATGCTAGATTCTATGAGTTTGCCAGCTGTTAACTGCAAAGAACCCCACCCAGATGCCAAAGAAACAAACAAAAAGCAAGCTCCTGAAATTATTCCCACCCAACCTCCACATCATCCACCCCAGTCACCAGCACAGCTTCAAATGCAACTGCAGCATGAATTGCAACAACAAGCTGCATTCTTTCAACCACATTTCTTA
This sequence comes from Bufo gargarizans, assembly GCF_014858855.1. NCBI lineage: Eukaryota > Metazoa > Chordata > Amphibia > Anura > Bufonidae > Bufo > Bufo gargarizans. The sequence goes on from NC_058084.1 coordinate 68,971,587, forward strand.
AACCCAGCATTTCTTCCCCACTTTCCCATGACTCCTGAAGCTCTTATTCAGTTCCAACAACCTCAGTTTCTTTTTCCTTTTTACATACCTGGCACAGAATTTAGCCTAAATCCTGATTTGGGCCTACCTGCCTCTGCTGCATTTGGTATGCCTGGCATGGCTGGATCATTTCTTGAAGATTTAAAGCTGCAAATTCAAACACAACATCAAATCGGGCAGACTCAGCTGCAAATGTTGCAACAGCAAGCCCAACAGCAAGCCCAGCAATATCAAGTACAGTCACAGCATCAATCACAGAAACACCATCATCCCAATAGGATACTTAAACAGGAACAAAGCAGCATTGCAAATGTTGAAAGTCAACTAACAAAAGATTCATTAACTTATAAGGATTCTGAAGATGTGCATGAAAAAAAGGAGAAACCAAAGCATGAAATTTCAAATGATAATGACACTCCCAAAGATAAAGATGTTAAGAAGCAAAAGCCATCGGATTCTACTATTCTACCACCCCGAATAGCGTCTGGTGCTAGAGGAAATGCAGCAAAAGCTCTGCTTGAAAACTTTGGATTTGAATTGATAATTCAATACAATGAAAACAGGCAGAAAGTACAGAAGAAACATAAACTTGGAGATAATGGAAATCATGAGAAATTAGAGTGTGGGGAATGTAGTAAGCTATTTTCAAATATTCTGATCCTAAAGAGTCATCAAGAACATGTTCATGGACAGTTTTTCCCTTATGGAGAATTAGAAAAGTTTGCCCGTCAATACAGAGAAGCATATGATAAACTTTATCCAATTGCTCCATCTTCTCCAGAAACTCCTCCACCCCCACCACCTCCTCCACCGCCTCCTCCATCTGCACCACCTGCACAACCTCCTCCAGCACTTACTCCTGTGGTACCGGTAAAAATCCCAAGTTCGACACCAACTCCATTGCAAGCTCCTCCTCCAACACCACCTCCTCCACCACCACCACCACCTCCTCCTCCACCACCACCTCCAGCTCCACCTCAAGTTCAACTTCCAGTCTCTTTAGACCTTCCACTTTTCCCTCCAATTATGATGCAATCTGTCCAACATCCTGCTTTACCACCACAACTTGCACTACAACTCTCTCCTATGGATGCATTGTCAGCAGATCTTACACAGATGTGTCAGCAACAGTTGGGTTTAGATCCGAATTTCCTGCGTCATTCTCAGTTTAAACGCCCACGTACAAGAATTACAGATGACCAACTGAAAATATTACGTGCCTACTTTGATATTAACAATTCCCCAAATGAAGATCAAATACAGGAGATGGCAGATAAATCAGGGCTTTCCTTGAAGGTCATTAAACACTGGTTCCGTAATACATTATTTAAGGAGCGGCAAAGAAATAAAGATTCCCCATACAATTTCAGTAATCCTCCCATAACAGTCCTTGATGATATAAGAATTGAGCCACAACTACCTTCCATAGATATTCACAGGTCAGACTCATCTTTCAGCAAAAGGTCATCAAGGACTAGGTTTACTGACTATCAACTTAGAGTCTTACAGGACTTTTTTGACACTAATGCATACCCAAAGGATGATGAGATTGAACAACTTTCTACAGTACTCAACTTAGGCACACGTGTTATTGTTGTATGGTTTCAAAATGCCCGTCAGAAGGCAAGAAAATGTTATGAAAATCAAGCTGAAGCTAAAGACAGTGAAAAGAGAGAACTAACTAATGAGCGTTACATTCGTACTAGCAACATGCAGTATCAATGTAAGAAATGTAATGTTGTGTTCCCTAGAATATTTGACTTAATTACTCATCAGAAAAAGCTTTGTTATAAAGATGAAGATGATGATCTGCAAGATGAAAGTCAAACAGAAGATTCTTTGGATGCTACAGATCAAATAATGCCAAAGACATACTATTATACTAGTCAGACTGAGACATCTAAAGCTACCACAGTAAGCTCTGGATCTGGCTCAAGCACCCCTTTAATTCCATCACCCAGACCAGAGTTTGGAAAAACTTCACCAAAACCTGACACACACCCTGAGAAACCAAAGCAAATTGATGCTATTGCAAGCTCATTAGCCTTTAAATTAACACAGTCTAATTCAACTTCAACATCATCTGATACACAACCTTCAGTAACCGTTACACAACAAAGACAACAAATTACAAGACCTTCATCAGCATCCCAAACCACTCCTGTTCCATCTAGTCCATTACAAATATCTCTGACTTCTCTGCAAAACAGCCTACCTCCTCAGTTGCTACAGTACCAATGTGATCAGTGCACAGTTGCTTTTCCAACACTAGAGTTGTGGCAGGAGCACCAACACATGCATTTTTTAGCTGCCCAAAACCAGTTTCTCCATTCACAATTCTTGGAAAGGCCAATAGATATGCCATACATGATTTTTGACCCTAACAACCCTCTGATGGCAGGACAATTACTTGGAGGTTCCATGTCACACTTGCCACCACAACCGGGGGCACCACATGGAGCCACACCAGTTTCTGCATCTTTGAAAAGAAAGCTAGATGACAAAGATGATAATAACTGCAGCGAGAAGGAGGGGGGCAATAGTGGTGAGGACCAACATCGGGATAAGCGATTAAGGACTACAATTACTCCTGAACAACTAGAAATATTGTATGAGAAGTATTTACTAGATTCTAATCCAACTAGAAAGATGCTTGACCATATTGCAAGAGAAGTGGGCCTGAAAAAAAGAGTGGTACAAGTCTGGTTTCAAAATACAAGAGCCAGAGAAAGAAAAGGTCAATTTAGGGCTGTAGGACCTGCCCAGTCCCATAAAAGGTGTCCGTTTTGCCGTGCTCTATTTAAAGCAAAGTCAGCCTTAGAAAGTCACATAAGATCTCGGCACTGGAATGAGGGAAAGCAAGCTGGTTATAGTTTGCCACCAAGTCCTCTGAATACAATGGACGATGGTGGTGAAAGTCCAAACAAATATATGTATTTTGATTATCCCCAAGTACAAAAAAATGATCAGCTAAGTGAAAATGATTTGCCCTCTACTGTTTCTACACCTGTTAGCAAAAATGCTGAGCTGTCGCCGAAGAATCTTTTAAGCCCATCATCTTTTAGGGCAGAATGCAATGAGGACTTAGAAAACTTGAATGCCCCCCCCGCGGAAAGATTTGATCAAAGCAAAAATGACTTTGATGAAACATCATCAATTAACACGGCGATCAGTGATGCTACAACAGGAGATGAGGGAAACAATGATGGGGAAAGCACCACTGGTAGTACTAAAGATGTAAAAACTCCCAAAGAGCCAAAAATGCACATAAATGACAGTTTGCCAAAAACAGAAACTACTCACATGGTAGATAGCTGTGATGAGAGTTTCTTCTTCTCTTTAACAAATACATCACATAATAACATAGACAGAGAAAGTGATCAAGACCAAAGCATATATATGACTGATGAATTTGAGGACAATGCCGACCGTAGTGAAACATCAAGTATAGCAGATCCCAGCTCACCAAATTCATTTGGTAGTAACAATCCTTTTAAAACCAAAAATAATGATCGACCAGGTCATAAAAGATTTAGAACTCAAATGAGTAATGTTCAACTTAAGGTTCTTAAAGCTTGCTTTTGTGATTATAGAACTCCAACAATGCAAGAATGTGAAATTTTGGGCAATGAGATTGGTCTTCCCAAACGTGTTGTTCAAGTTTGGTTTCAAAATGCACGGGCAAAAGAAAAGAAATTTAAAATAAACATAGGGAAGCCATTCATGATTAACCAAACTGGGCCAGATGGAACAAAACTAGAGTGTTCTCTTTGTGGGGTGAAATATTCAGCACGACTGTCCATTCGAGATCACATTTTTTCAAAGCAACATATTAACAAAGTGAGAGAAACTATAGGAAGTCAGCTTGACCGTGAAAAGGATTACTTGGCTCCTACAACTGTGCGGCAACTGATGGCACAGCATGAACTGGATCGTATCAAAAAGGCCACAGATGTTTTGGGTTTATCTGTTCAGCAGTCAAGTATAATGGAGAACAGTCCTCTTCATGGTCTCAATCTGCCAACGTCTTACCAAGGGCTACCTGGCCTTCCTCCAGTTCTTCTTCCTGGGATGAACAGCCCATCTCCATTGCCTGGGTTTACACAGAGTTCAAATGGTAAGTGTATAGCTAAAAAAATAAATACGTCTATTTTATAGTAATAAATTAGTGTTTTATAATGGAAAATGATCAAATGAATGCTGCTTTGTGGATTAATACATAGTCTTTCTACAGATGCATTTTTTTTTTAATCTTAGCCCATAATATTAATTGTACCTCCATGTAAAGTTTGTTTTAATATTAATGTGAAATATGACATTTCCCCTTTTAAAATATTTTATAGAATCACAATTTAGTTGATTAACAGCTATTCTTTTTTCTTGATTTCAGCTCTGACATCTCCTGGTGCAGGCATGCTTGGGTTCCCACCTTCAGCTACTCCATCACCTGCTTTGTCTCTCAGCAGTGCCCCCACCAAACCGTTGCTGCAGACTCCTCCACCAACTCATCCTCCTCCACTGCCACCACAACCGTCTCCATCATCCTCTTTGTCAGGACAGCAGACAGAACAACAAAACAAAGATCTAGATAAAAGCAAGCGACACAAATTCAAACATGTAAAAGAAGAAGTAATAGAAACTACAAAGTCTGAAATTAAACAGTCTAAAAAAGAGGAAAAAATCTCATCTGCTCTTTCTATGCTGAGCAAAGCTGGAGAAATGCCCATGGACCCTGCTCAGCTGCAAGCACTTCAAAATGCTGTTTCAAATGATCCAGCTTCATTTATAGGTGGGCAGTTCTTGCCATATTTTATTCCTAGCTTTGCTTCATACTTTACACCCCAGCTCCATGGAACAGTGCAAGGTGGGTATCTGCCTCCAATCTGTGGGATGGAGAACCTGTTTCCTTATGGTCCAGCAGTGCCTCAAGCTATTGCTGGATTATCTCCTGGTGCACTGTTACAGCAGTACCAACAGTATCAGCAAAACCTTCAGGATTCATTGCAAAAACAACAAAAACAGCAGCAAGAACAAAAGCCACCAAAAGTAAACTCACCAAATATAGAAAGTGAACAGCAGCAAAAAGCAAACAAAGAGCCCGAAAAGAAAGAAGAAAAATGTCCTGCCACGGAAAGCACAAAAGAAGAACCCCAGACACATCCAAAAAATGCAGACTTATCAGACAATATCATTGTTCCATTTGTCAAGCATGAGTTTATGTGCAGAAAGTGCCAGATGATGTTTACTGATGAAGAGGCAGCGGTAAACCATCAAAAGTCCTTCTGTTACTTTGGTCAGGCTTTGTTTGACCCACAAGAAACAGTGCTTCGAGTTTCAGTCAACAAACATCAGTGTCTTTCCTGTGATGTGGCTATCAGTGGAAGTGAAGCACTTAGCCAACACCTCCAGTCAAGCTTGCACAAAGAGAAAACAATCAAACAAGCAATGAGAAATGCCAAAGAGCATGTTAGATTATTACCTCACTCAGTCTGCTCCCCTAGTCCTAACACCACATCTACCTCGCAGTCTGCAGCTTCTTCTAATAACACCTATCCTCATCTTTCTCGCTTCTCCATGAAGTCCTGGCCTAATATTCTTTTTCAAGCATCTGCCAGGAAAGCTGCTTCTTCCCCTTCTTCTTCTTCTCCCTCCCTCTCCTTGCCTTCAACGGTTACCTCAAGTTTGTGCAGCACCTCAGGGGTTCAAACCTCACTACCCACAGAAAGTTGTTCAGATGAGTCTGACAGTGAGCTGAGCCAGAAGCTGGAAGACTTAGATAACCCTCTGGAAGTCAAAGCTAAGCCTGCTTCTGGTCTAGATGGTAATTTCAATAGCATCAGAGTGGATATGTTCAGTGTGTAGGAGTGAAGACAGGATCCCTTGCTTATAAAAATAAGACTTTTTAATTGCAGTTCCAAAGCTTCTTTAACCCAAAAAAAAATACAGTACCAAATGATTGACTCAGGATTGTTTTCCCATATTGATATGCTGGCAATATAGGACGGTATAGTATGGACAGAACTGTTGCAGATGGTTGAATGCGCTTGTAATATATGCTTAAAGTATGGATAAAGGAAAAAATCCTCCAAGTTCTTTTGGAACTTGTTTCAAGCCAAAAACTCTCCAAAAGCAAATTGCACCTCAGCTGGATTGAATTCCAAAATGCTAGCATGTACTGTATGGGGGGACGATCCAGAATTTTCAAAGAGAAATTCTCTTAGTTTAGGTAGGTGTGATTCAGTAGCTTTAAATTCTCAGGTCAGAACATAACATTTCTCATTTGTTTTTGTTTTTTAAAAAGCAGCAAAAGCCTGGTAAAACTGTGAGTTTTCCCCCTCCAAAAATGTCAATCTTTATTCGAACACATTTACACATTTTTAGGTGTGTTTAGTGTATTAATTGATTTCATAATCCCTGCTGTGCAGCAGGAATATTTCATGTGAGCTTACCCTGCAGGATAGTACCGTTTTACCACAGATGGGATTTTGGTAGGTGGAAAGATGTATATGCCCTGTGTATTGCAGTTTGTATATGCCACAAGTTATATTTATAACATATCAACCCATTTCATAGAATATACTAATATTCTGTGCCAATTCTACCTTTTTACTTTTACCTCTAAATCTCATCCTTTTTGTTCTGAAAGAGGTAATAATCCTAGTTTTGATATAGACTCTGAGGGTTACGTGACATTTATCATTTGTGAATTTAATGCTTTAATGTCAAGGTACTTGCTTTTGTCTGGACTAGTGCACTTATAATTTTGTAGACCATGTGAAATTAATTAAAATATTTGTTTTTCTTTTTCTTCACTTTTTCTTTTGGATCATTTTTGTTCAGTTGGTTTCTTTTGGATGTTTCTTTTTGTTGTTGTTAGTGTTCATATTGTTGTGTGTAGTGCAGCAGAAATTTTGGTCTGCATTTGTTAGAAGTTGGCCTCCTAACAACCCAAAGACCTAACAATTGGTGCATAACTAAAGTAGTGCTATATACTTGAAAAAAAAAAAACCTAAGTACAAGTTGAACAAATAAAAAAAAAAAAAATATGAAAGGGTATATTTGCTTCTACTGAAAGCAAAGAAGCTGCTTTAAAAATAATAATAATAATTAAAAAGGGGACTAAATTGTTTTGTACAAAGATATTAGCCTGGTGATCATACAACTGAACTTTAGTTAGATGCCTGCACTCTACTATATAGGTGGTTAGGCATTTATGTACTTCCGTTAACCTGTTATGTGATGCAGGGGCCTACCACATATTACGGTGCAATATATGGCACATCTTTTCAGCATCCCATTGGTTAATAATCTGGGCACTTGTGTTTGCTGTTCTGTTACTTTTTTTTTACTGTTTTGTTTGTTTGTCATATATGCATTTCAAAGTATTATCCTTATCAAGATTTGCTGCTACTGTGTTAACCTTTTTTTGTTTTGCTTGCCATAGTTTTCAACTTCTGCCACACAGTGAATTGAATTATAAATTGCTATGCTTTGCCATTCATTTTTTTTTCTGTTGCTGTGGAACTTAAAGAATGTGAAAGCTGTCAAGGGTGCTTTACGAATCACTTTTGGGTTTGGTATAGTAAAACAATATGATTCATTCCAAAGTAACAGAAGGTTGTACGAAAAGTGAAAAAGACTCGTGAACAAAGAAAGATATGCTGTTGTACATATTTGTAGTTGGCTGTGCATGGTACAAAATTTATAAATATGAAGAAATGCAAAAATGTATTGCTTTCGGTATTTCTGGTCTGAGATGAACAAGAAGCATGTAATGCAACTGTCTGACAGTTTAACAAAAGAAAATCATGCTTAAAACTGTTTTAATGATCAAATCAACTACCATTTCATTTTACATTTTATTATTGTACAGTTTTTTGGTTTTGTTAAATAATGATCACAACTATGTTCTGTAAATTTTTTTATGCGAACCTTTTATTGTTCTTAATTTGGGGGAAAAATATTTTTTTGGTATTTTAAAATTTTTATTTTAATTCTGAAGACACTTTTTTTGTGTTTCGTAAAGAGACATCATGGCCTCCCAAGGTGCAATCCTGCCGCTATAGTGAGCTAATGTCCTAAATCCAAAGGCTTCAGAAGATTGCTTTTGCCTTTTTCATGAATGTTAAGCAGCAGCATTGTGAGATCGATCTGTACTGGCAGTTAACACGATGTGCAACAGTGTGTTAGCATGGAACAGAACGCGTTTCACAAAACAAAGGACTGTTTTACAAATGATGATTCGACAGTAAGTCGACACAAACTTTTACAACTGCACAGCAGCCAAAAAATAAATAAAAAAATTAAAAAACTTTAACTGGATGGACGTTGTTAGGGTGACATAAAGAAGAAAACTAGATAAATAAATAAAAAAAAGGACAGCCACCAAAGGTTGGGAATGAGTATTGTTTTTCCTGGATATCAAAGGGATTATTACAGCGCAATCATTGTCTACACAACATGTACTCTCAACGCCTGGGTTACATAGGAAATGCACCCTGAGGTTTTAATAAAAAGCCCGTAAGGCTATAACTTTAAATAAACTAAACCAAAAATGTTATTGATGTTTTATATATAGAGGGTAGTCTCATTAGTTTTTGTTACTGTAATGTTTGAAGTCTCAAATGTACCGTATTACGGTAAATAACATGGTTTTGAAAACTTTTTTTTATTTTGTCACAGACCTGTTGTCATAGTTGAAATGATGTTTATTGTAGATGGTATTTGAACTTCTTCTCCTGGAAATAGTTCATCAAGTATGTTTGTTGCTCATTGTGATACATTAAAAACTGTATCTGCATATTTACAAAGTGTTTTTCATTTGTTTGATTTTTCGTATTACTGTTTTAGGTAGAGTTTCCTCGTTTCAGAGTCTTTTGCTTTTATGAAGGAGACAACAAAATAAAGGGGAAAACTCTATATTTATCAACCCTAAAAATATAAAAAAGAACAAAAAAATTTTGTAAAGTTGAAAAAAGTGTGATACATATAATAAAGACTTTCATTATCGATGACATTTTTTACAATATAAATAATGGCTCTCACCATACGAGCAGTAGAAGCATATATACTGTCTTTTTAGACACTAAAGATATTGCAAGTGTATTTTGAAACTGTTTTCATAAAAAATGAAATTTAGAGGAAAATGAAGTTGCATTTTAGACTCCCTTTACCCTTTGCCTTTGTGAAGAAAAGCTTTCAAATGCATTGTTTTGCTTATGAACATGCCAATAAATATTGCTTAATTTATTTCATACAGTATTTCATTTGTGCTATTATGCCATACGATATGAGATGGGTTTTCTTTTTTCTCTGGCTAATTTGAGAAATGTACCTATCAGGGGGTGGCATATAATAGGGATAGTCAAAGCAGCTGTTGCTGAGCCCATGAAAAGGAGGAGCCCAGCTTGAGCTAATCGTGAACACCTTTAAGAGATGTTTAACCAAGGTTCCTTGGGTTCACATGAGAAAATTGTTTGGAGAAATTGGCCTCTATCTACACAGGTGAAGTGTTCCTCCAATTTCAATTGTTTCAAAAACTGTTACACACACAGGACACATTCTCAATGAGGTGAAAGTGGCTATTTGTCAATTAATCCATTGAAGTAGATCCTAGTAGTAAGTTATTGTCTTCAAAGTAGTCTCAAATCGGGTTGCTTTATTATGGATCTTTTAGACACGATAAAGACGTTTTCAGAGATTTTGATACTGATGACCAGGATAGGTCATCAGTATCTGATCGGTGCAGGTCTGACACCTGTTTGAGAAGACACTGGAGCTCCTGTGAGCGGAGCAGCCTTCTCGCAGCTTACCAAGCACTGCGCCGTACATATGAAAGCAGTTGTGCTTAGTATCTCGCTTAGCCCCATTTAAGTGAATGGGGCTGAGCGTGATACCTAGCACAGCTGCTATCAAATGCATGGTGCTGTACTTCGTAAACTGCGAGAAGGCCGTGGCACTCACAGAGGCACCACTGCCTTATCAAACAGCTGATCCCAGGTCTTGGACCCCCACCGATCAGATACTGATCCCAGGTCTTGGACCTCAAATGTGTCAGCATCTGGTCCCACCAGAGGAATATCTGGTATGCTACTTCAACCCAGCTCCCTTTCTATAGACCACGAGAAACCACAAAGAAATACCCCTATCCAAAATTACAGCAATTTAAGCAAACAATAGTGAGGAAGGTCATCTCACTGTTTCCTCCTTCAGGTGATGGAAAGAAGTGAGGAAGGCAACAAATACATATGTTTCTTATCCTGAGATTGTGGAGTAAGAGAGTCTGAATACAGCTAAAGAGGCGAAACCAGTTATGTGTACAACATAACTTTTAGTCCAAAATATTACATTCGTCCATATAAAAATCAGATAAGTGAAACATACAAAACCAACCACCATAACACAGTAAAATGTGCCACCACGGCACCGATACAATCTAATACCATATTGTAGGTCTAAACTCTCGGTATAAACTGTTTATTCAGTTGTAATGTAATAAAAATTAACAGTGTTACCGGTTCCTCAAGACCTTCCCAGTAACCACACTGTGGGGAGGGGGGTGGGTCTACAGGAACTGGTAAGTCCATTAATTTTGAATGCATCACACTTGAATTACTTGTCTATATCAAGAGTCTTAAACTACAATACGAGATTAGATTGTTTTAGTGCTCTGGGAGCAAATATATTGCATTCTATTTTACTGCATTTAGATTTTTTTTTATGTTTCACTTTCACACCTGCATGCAGCAGTTTTTATCGGCCATTTCTCAGCATATTTGCGGGTAGCGGCTGTAACTCTGCCAGACCCCACAATGGCAGTAGTATCCAGCAGTACAGGACCCGGAGAACTTCAGTAGGCTGTTCTCTACCAGAACACCTTGCTGAAGTTCTATGCCACATATGTGAAACTAGCCTTATCTGACTGGGCTTTTCATATGGATTTTAATTATTTGGATTAGGAATTATGTTTTACTCAATTGGTTTCACACTCTATCTGTATATACTTTGTTTGGGGAGTAAAAGTGAGGTTTCTTCACCTAATGACCTATACTTGTATGGAAGTGTTTGTGTGATGGTATGAACAAGCAATAGTAGAGTACTCCATTTTCACTTCTGCTATGGGGCCATCTCTGCTCTATATGGGGCCCTGATACAACCAAGGTTTTTCTAAAAAAATAAAAAATAAAGAATATGTGACCTTCAATTCAAGCTACAAGAACCTCATCAATAATATCAAGCACAAATTCTATTCTAGACATATATGGTATTACTTTAATTCGCTCATTATATCTAAGGGATCATGCACATGGCCTTGTTATGAACCTGTGTTTCATAGATCCATAATAGCATGTTATGGGCCCATACTGTACCTTTTTGTGCTATACTCCAGTGCATATTGCAATTGCATTACAGAGGCATTCTCTGCTATAAGCTTTGCAGACCTATAGGCAGCCCATGCGAAATCACAAAAGGTCCATACACAAGGCTGTGCTGTACATATGATCCCTAATGATGAATTTGATAAAGCAGTACAGAAAGTTCCTCCTCCTGTGCCAATCACACACTGACATGAAGACATCTCTCTCTTTTAAAAGAAGTTCTTCAGCAGCTACAGTGTGTATTACACAGTTCTGTGTTCCACCTAGTACATGATAATATAATACACATCTTTGTAAAAAGGTTTAAGGTGTTTCATATTGGTCAATAAATGATGGACAGGAAGTTCTCCGCAGCTCTTCAAAAAGTGATTTTGCAACCATTGAGATTCATAGAATGAGGGGTACTATAACCACTGCCACAAATTTAGAAATGCTGCGCCCTGACACTTTGTGCTTTTACATGGTCATGGAACTCCTCGATAACTGCTTGCTGACTTCTAACATGCCTACAATTTAGAGATTGAGAGCATTATACCATATAGAGAGAGGGCCCTGTCCGCGAGGGCTTACAATCTGTGAGTCACACAATTCCATAGTAAAATATGCCATCTTTTTTTTCAGAATAGCTTTTTGTTTACGGCAGCAAACATGGCATGGCCTTCCATCCTAAATGTTCTCCTCTACCTTTCCAGCCCCATGGGCCATAGACACAATGGTCTGGAGCTGACCCTATTGCTCTGTGACCTGTGCATTGTACAAGAAAATAATAGATAAGCTTTGACAATCACCTATTGTGAATAGTGAATCCTGTCCTATCTGTACACAGAGGTGATCTCATTACAGGCAGGATTAGACTGATAGATAAGCAGGTAACTGCAGTAAAGAGATCTGTACAAACCAATAAGTGGTGCCTATTTTTAGGCTTAGTAGCCAGTGTGAAAACTGCAGGATTTTAGAGTTGTTGTTTAAATATAGATATTGATATGAAAAAAAAAAAAAAAACATAATTAACATTTTTTAATAATGCGTTAAACATAAAAACATGATTAAAACAATAGGTCATTTTCTGATAACATATTGCCTTTAAATAGAGATGAGCAAAGTTTTCAAAAGTTTGATTCGGCTGCTTCACCAAACTTCGATAAGAAATTAAATTTGTTGCAAACTACTTTGTTTCTTTGTAACAAATCGCATTTGATTGTATAGAGCGTGAACAATGACGGGGAACCCCTCTGATGCATTTGCAGCTGATCGCAGCATCTGGGAGTCACATTCAGCCTATCACGGGGTTAATCATGGGATAATACAAAAAAAAAATGCGCTCACCTCATCCATTTGATCACGGAGAGGCCATCTCGGCCATTTTCACGTGGTGCGCCGAAGTGTGACATCACCACGTCATCACGCTGGGCAGGCGTGGTGATGTCAAAATGATAAGTATGTTTTTTTTTATTGACACTTTAGGAAAAATTGATTCATTACAATGATGGGCCAGATAATTCGGATTCATGGGGAATCAAATTTTTCCTGAAATTCTGATCAAATTCCACCGTTAACTTCGATTCGCTCAACACTACCTTTACAGTTGGAAACTTCACATCAGTGAAACCAAGAATGAAGATAGAATGTTCAACCTTGTCATGTATGTTAGATCTCCTTTGAATTGTGACTGCTAGAGCTCATCTGGTAGAAACTGTACAGTAGGACTTCCAATCAGGATCTTATGTTTAGCATGTCTAAAAATAAAATGGTTAGTCATTGCCTTATGAAGTATGAACAATAATCAAGGAACCCTGGATGATCTATGCAGTTCATAAGCCTCCACTGTGTGGTTTCCAAGTCCTTAAACCTTGCGATGATGATCATTCAAACAAATGCTTGTACAAGCATTCTTTCCCGACCATTGCCCCATGTATACCTGACCATCAGTTAGTCGGAAAACAATGGGTTTTAACTGCCCAATTCTTTTGCCCTCCAGCTGTTATCTGGTAGTTGTTTTCTGGGGGAGTGGGGAGTGGCAGCTGCTGGTAGACAGCTATCTAATGTGTATGGCCAGTCATAAGCCCAGTCTGTACATGGAAAGATTATCAGGAACAAACCTTCGTACAAATGCTCACTCTTGATAACTGGCCAGTGCAAATTTGTCACCGATCACCTAACAAACAAGCAGAACGCTCATTTGTCGGGTGACACAACAGTTTATCCGGCACATAAAAACATTGTCAGAAACTTCTGCCAAACAATGAAACTGTATTGGGATGAATGATCACAGTATTGATTGTTCATCCCTAGGCAGAGGAGATAATTGCTGCAATGCAGCTAATAAGGGGACAATGATCAGATGTTCATATGGTTGTTCATTACTAATCATTGACCATTGATACTGGCCCATATAAATGGTTTTTTAAGTTACTTAACTGCAGGTAGTCATTATTTTGCTCTCCAAAAGAAATGTAGCCAGCCACTAATGGTATAGAACCAAATAACACATGTTTATTATAATCTTAAAGGGCAGTTTATCACTTTCTGGCTCAATTGTTATCACTCACTTAAAGGGGTTCTCCAGGAATTAATTAAAATGGCCGTCAGCAACCTGTCCTAGGATGTGAGCAGTACTGGTTGCCTCAACTTGCAGGGCTACCTAGAGAGGGTTAAGGTGGTGAGGCCTCACTATACACTACAGTTTGGCACTTGCGTATACTACACATTGGTGAGTGTTCCTGTCAGGCTGCTTAGCCATGATGGCATATCTTAAGTCCCACCGCCTAACCCCCCCAAGCAGCTTTGCAGGTAGAGGCAGCCAGTGCTACTCACATTCTAGGACAGGTTAATTGTGGCCATTTTAAAATCATTACCGGAGAGCCCCTTTAATTATCTATTATAACTGAAAATAACTTCATCCATGTTCTCATTTCTTATGTTGATCAGTTTCCACAAAATGATACGTGATATAGATAAATTATGGTCACACATTTTTGTGTGTGAGAGAGATGAATGAATGAGGCATGAGGAAAAGGCCCAATGTAGATAGGCAGAGTTGGACTGGCACACTAGGATCCTCTGGTTGGCCCAGGCTGTAACATAATAATGGAACAGGTCGAGCAGAAGACAACACACCTTGCACCTTATTTCTTATGGATTGATTCACAAATAGCCTATTTAAAGGGAACCTGTCACCGGGATTTGATGCATAGAGCTGAGGACATGGGTTGCAAGATGGCTGCTAGCACATCTGCAATACCCTGTCACCATAGGTATGTGTGCTTTTATTGTGGAGAAAAAAAACAATTTGATCCATATGCAAATTACCCTGAGATGTGTCCTGTACGTGAGATGAGTCCAGGGTGAATCCTTAGAATCTCTTCCTTGCTCCCCGACGTGAGACAGCCAGAGCGCCGTAATCTCGCGATGCGCGAGCTAGCGCATGTGCAGTTCCTTCCCTGAGGCTGATGCCAGCACAGGGAAGGAACACTATGAGCACACTGCGCTAGCTCGTGCATCGTGAGATTACGGTTCTCTGGCTGTCTCACGTCGGGGAGCAAGGAGGAGATTCTGAGGATGCGGGGCGGTGCTGGGTTCCTTCACGCTGGACTCAACTCACGTACAGGACACATCTCAGGGCAATTTGCATTTGGATCAAATAGTTTTTTTTCCACAATAAAAGCACACAGAGCTATGGGGACTGGGTATTGCAGATGTGCTAGCGGCCATCTAGCAACCCATGTCCTCAGCTCTATACATCAAATCCCGGTGACAGGTTCCCTATAACCTTATTAAAGATTTGTCCTGTTTGTACAATGATAGCAAATTTTACAGCACATGTGGATGTGCACATGTTCTATACAGTTGTAAAGTGGGCCTACAAAACTCCATTTTACCACTCTAAATAGGATGAAAAAGACATCGTGTGCAAGAGACAGATAGAGATAACGGTGTGTAGTGGATGAAAAATATCTAAAGAAAGTTGGACATTTTGGAAATGTCGTTAGCTGGTGGAGATGGTGAGCAATTGTTGCTCTCCTTTAGTTTTTTGTATCAAGCCCCTTGACTTCTTGTTACAGCGTTGAATTAGATTATTGTTGACTGAATGTTCAGGTTTCCTGTTGGCAACACATCTGCCCTGGCTTTCCCATTACATCACTCCAATACATGTGCAGTGATCACCAATATGCCAAATTATGAAGGAGTCAAATATGCACCGACTCCATCAGAAGGCTGCACATCATACTCAGCCGGGACCAGGATCTCTCCATATAATCTTGCCAGAAGCAGGACTGGATTCTAACAAATACATAAAATATGATGAAATAGGAAACACAGGCTATGAATCTGTTGATAAGAAAGGTTATGTGTGTCTATTTTAGATCGTGAGATCATAGATGTCCTGAAACTAAAAACCCATAGCTTATCTATAAATAAAACATGTGGACACAACTACTTGGTGGATAAATTAGGCCACAGCCAGCTATAGTAAGGAGCAACTTAAAGGGGTTGTCCACTTTTTTCTATGGATGACCTCAGGATAGGTCATCAATATCAGATCGTGGGGGGCAGACTTCCAGCACCCCCACTGATCAGCTGTTTGAAAAGAAACTGCAGTGGTGAGCAATGTAATTATAACTATGGCGTCCCCATTCACTTCTATGATAGCGCTGTCCTATTTATTTGACCAGACAGGGGCTGTCCCACTGAAGTCAATGGGGATGCCACAGTTGTAATTACACTGCCAAACTACATACACAAATCACTCTGCATGAAAAAGACCAATAAATACACCTGGCATAAACTCGGCCTAACCAGCCTAAATATAGCTATCCACTCTCATTCCGAAAGCGCCTTACCCCTCCTGTTAATAAAGAGGCCACGACAGAAAAAAGCTGGGAGGGCACCAATTCCTCCTCAGATTTTTCAGCTGCCAGGCACATTATATTTGTACCCAACCAGAAGGGTCACATGAATTTCTATTGACCAATGACCCTTCTGTTGCTGTGTCAACCAAAAATCTCTAGCCTAGCAACTGCAACCCAATCACTGATGGGTCTGCCAACCCACACTTGTCCCGATCTCTACTATTTTTAGACAACACGGCTACATTTTTGCCGGGAATTTTCTGCCAAAATGACCTCATAAACATTCACAGTGATGATGATAATCCCATGTGGATCCCTCTATATAATTTTGAGATCCAGCCATTCTTTCTAGACCCAGGCTGAACATGAGCAGAGCCAAAGTGGTCTTCTGACAGTATAGCATAAGTGTTAGCCATCAGCAACATTTGCTTGTTTGTGAATGATTGTATGAATACCTACCTATTTATCATGTATTGCTGATCTTACACTACCACTGTAAAAAGTATCATTAACAACTTAAGTACCGGGCCCATTTTTGGTTTTGTATTTTCGTTTTTTTCTCCCTATGTTCCAATAACCATAACTTTTTTCATTTTCCATTTATATAGCCATATAAGGGCTCATTTTTTGCAGGATAAGTCGTCTTCTGTAAGGACACCATTCAATTTACCATGTATATTATTGGAAAACGGGTAAAAATTCTTTGTGGGGTTAAATTAAAAGAAAAAAAAATGTAGCCAAGTTTTTGGAGTTTTGACATCACATCATTTACTGTGCACTAAAAATGACATGATGTCCTTTTTCTGCGGCTCAGTACAAATATTGCAATACCAAGCTTGTATCGTTTTTTTTTTTTTTGTTTTACTACCTTTAAAAAAATATAAAAATTCTTTGCATTGCCTTTTTCTGACAGCCATACCCTTTTTAAATTTCAGTTCACAGAGCTGTATCAGAGCTTGTTTTTTGCAGGATGAACTGTAGTTTTTATTGGTACAATTTTTGTGGTATGTATGACTTTTTGATCACTGTTATTAAAAAGTTTTGGCGGGGGATTAAAAAATGGTAGTTTTCTTTTTTTTTCATTACCACACTCACTGTACAGGAATTTTTTAAAATATTTTAATAGTTCAGACATTTTTGGATTTTTTTGATTGTTAATATATTTTTACATGTAAAATTAGGGGGTTATTTAAACATTTAATATATATATATATATTTTTTTACTTTTATAGTAACCTTTAACCCCTTAGGGGGCTAGAACCTGGGATTTTTTGTTCCCTTGTCCTATGCACCCTAATAGAGATCTATTAGGGTGAAGGGGATTCAGCACTCCCTACTGAGCTGTGTTTCCAGCACAGCTTAGCAGGGAGCTTACTGTGGCAGGCCTGGGAAGCTTCAGAAGCATCCAGGCTGCCATAGTGACCAATCAGAGCCCTGCAATTTCACTGTGGGGTCTCCAATCAGAAGGCAGAGGGAGCCATATCCCTCTGACTTACCTCACATATGCCACAATCAACATCTGAATGACGGGGTTCAGCACACGATCTCCATTTGCCGTCATTGCAGCCTGGTGCCTGCTGTATGATACAGTCAGCACCCGCAGTATTTAGAGCAGGCTTACTGCAGCAGCCCGCTCCATACATTCCTCAACCACCATGACATACCGTTACATCGCGGTGGTTGAAGGGATTAATGGTGGCATGAGCTGAAGAAGTAAACACCACTCACAGCGGGCATTGTTGTCTCGAGCACAGCTCTGTAAAAATTATGCTTCTTGCCTGTTAGGAATAAACTCCTCCTTGTCGCCTACAAGGATAATGATAATGAAATATACTCATCAATCATATTTCAAGCCACTGATCATTTTACACTGGTTAGAAAAATCCTTGTGTTTAAAAGTACCTTAAACGGAGTCTGTCACTAGGAGGGCACAATGCCATGTAGGCACAGCTCATCTGAATGTAATGATATCTTTTACTTAGCAACCCATTGCTTCATTCGGGAAAATGATTTTAATTGTTATGCAATTTAGCAGTTAAGTGCACTGAGGATGAACCAAAGCCTCTCTGTGCACATTTAATCTAACTGATTTTTCCTCCCTTTTCTGATTGACAGGGCCAGAGGCTGCACAGTCATCTTCCCTGGTCCTATCACTCAAGAAAGAGAAGAAAGAGAAGGAGAGGTTGGCAGAGGAAGCAGGAGGAGCAAGGGTGCATAGAGTGGCTTTGGCCCACCTTCTGTACGCTCAACTACTCATTTGCATTTAGATTTAAAGGGGTTCTCTGGGAATTAAGAAAATGAAAATACGTTAATTTTACTTTATTATAAATATATTCCCAAATACTTTTCATTAGCTATCATGGCTCATTTTGTCTAGGGAGCAATCACCAGGGGAAATTAAATCGCCGCTGTCCTATTACTACACACAAAACCTGTCCTAATAACACAGCAGGACAAGTTACTTCACCACACTGAGCTAAAGAGCTGCCTCATCCTCCTCTGTGCTCTACTTGTCAGGGATTATGATCCTGAATGCAGAAGATAAATCTTCATGTGAATCTCTGTAAGAATGGAGTTCATGAAGAGACAGGAAGTACAGAGAGGACAGACTGTGGTAATGGAGACTGCATACAAGTGTTGCGGCTCATTATCCACATCCACACCTTCTCTCTGTACTTCATGTCAAAAATTCTATACCTACAGAAATTCAACCGAAGATCTTATTAGCTGTATTCAGAATCGTAATCCCTGACAAGTAGAGCAGAGAGGAGGGTGAGGCAGCTCTTTAACTCAATGTTGTGAAGTAACTTGTCTTGCCGAGTGATTAGGACAGGTTTTGTGTGTACTAATAGGACGGCAGCCATTTTATTTCTCCTAATGATTGCTCCTCAGAAAAAGGAGCCATTATAACTAATTGATTAATTAGCTAAATTACCCTATGTTTTCTGATCACACGTCCTATAAATATAGACACAGTCTTAGGGGAAGCATTCGCAGGGGTTAGCATTAGCCAAAAGCACCATTTGTGCCAAAGCGCCATTTTGCCTAAGCGCTAAGGTATGCTACGATATTGTCTCACTCAGGCTCTGGCTGCTCTACTCATCACTATGGCTGTCTACTTTCAAATTCAACCACACTGTCCACCCTCTGTCCCTTCTCTCCACATCAGTCCCTCCCTCCTTCCATCACCCTTGTTAAGTTCTCATACACTTTATACTCTCATACATTAAACTGCCCCATCTTTCTCCTCTGCCACACGCAGAAACCCCAAAAATCTGATTAATGTTTACTGCACATCCTCTCCAGTCTCTTAACTGCACACTATGGAACGCACGGTCAGTTCGTAACAAATGACCCACAATCCACGATTTCTTCCTCTCACGCTCTCTGAACTTGCTAGCCCTTACAGAAACCTGGCTTCAACCCTCTGACACTGCTTGCCCTGCTGCCCTATCCTATGGTGGACTTCACTTCTCCCATACCCACAGACCTGATGACAGGCACGGTGGAGGAGTAAGCATACTACTTTCTCCACAGTTCACATTTCAGGTCATTCCCCCTGTACTCTCTCTCACATTCCCCTCTTTTGGGGTTCACATCATTAAACTCTTCCATCCATTCTCACTGAGAGTTGCAGTTGTCTATCGTCCCCCAGGCTCCCCCCACCAATTTCTGGATCACTTTGCAGTTTGGCTTCCTCACTTCCTCTCTTCTAAATCACCAACTCTTATTATGGGTGACTTTAATATCCCCATTGATGATCCCATCTTCCCATCAGCTGCTCACTTTCTATCTTTAACCTCCTCTCTTGGCCTATCACAACTTACTTCCTCTGCCACGCATGAACAGGGCAATATACTTGATCTAGTCTTCTTCCGTCACTGCTCAGTCTCAAACTTTAGTAACTTATCCTTCCCACTTTCTGACCACAATCTTCTTTAATTTACAATAAAGACCTCTCACTTTTCTCATGACAATCCTACTTTTCACACTTACAGAAACCTACACACCATTAACTGCCAGCAACTTATTAACACCCTACAACTAGCTCCTACTCCAATCACTTCCCTTCCCTGTCCAGACTTGGCTGCCAATCATTACAACCAGACCCTCAAAACCATCCTAGATGAAGTTGCTCCAATATCAATCCAACCCTTTCGACACAGAACACATCAACCCTGGCACACACCTGAAACACGCTGCTCCAGATGTGCAGAATGCTTATGGAGAAAATCGCGAATATCAGCAGACTTTCTCCATTATAAATTTATGCTCAAAACATATAATTCAGCTCTCACCATTGCCAAACAAAGGTACTTAATCACCCAAAACGATTTTTTGACACTTTTCACTCCCTTCTAAGCTCTAAAGTTCCAGAACCTGTCACTGACCTCTGTGCTGATGGCATGGCCACTTACTTCCAGTCCCAAAATAATTTCAGTCCTCCTCCCTCCAATTCCTCCACATGCTCGCTCTCCTTTTTTGACCCTATAACAGAGGAAGAAGTTTCCAGGCTTCTCTCTTCTTCTTGACCCACGACCTGTAGCAATAATCCTATTCCATCTAACCTCCTCCAGTCCCTCTCCCCGGCTGTCATCACTCACCTAACTACAATTTTTAACCTCTCTCTCTCTCTTCTGGTATCTTTCCCTCCCCTTTCAAACACTGTATTATAACCCCACTACTAAAGAAACCATCTCTTGACCCGACCTGTGCTGCTAACTACCGACCTGTTTCTAACCTCCCCTTCATCTCTAAACTCCTTGAACGTCTTGTCTACTCTCGCTTAATAAGCTATCTTTCTGCAAACTCTCTTCTTGACCCCTTATAATCTGCCTTCCGCCCACTTCACTTTACAGAAACTGCCCTTACTAAAGTGTCTAACGATCTCCTAACAGCAAAAATAAATGGTGACTATTCTCTACTGATTCTGTTGGATCTCTCTGCAGTGTTTGATACCGTAGACCATAAACTCCTTCTCACCATGCTCCATTCAATTGGCCTTAAGGACACTGCTCTCTCTTGGTTCTCCTCCTATCTCTCTGGCCGCTCCTTTAGTGTATCATTCGCAGGCTCTTCTTCTTCTCCTCTTCTTCTTGATGTTGGAGTTCCTCAGGGCTCAGTACTAGGTCCTCAACTCTTCTCCATCTATACAGCCCCCATCGGACAGACTATCAGTAGATTTGGCTTTCGATACCATCTCTATGCTGACGACACCCAACTATACACTTCGTCCCCTGACATCACCCCTGCTTTACTCCAAAACACCAGTAATTGTCTGGCAGCTGTCTCTAACATCATGTCCTCTCTGTATCTAAAACTTAAACTCTCAAAAACTGAACTTCTTGTCTTTCCCCCATCTATTAACTCACCTAAACTTGATATTTCAATTTCGGTCTGCAGCACTATCTTAACTCTTGTGCAACATGCCCGCTGTCTTGGGGCCACATTTGACTCCAATCTCTCTTTTGTTCCCCATATTCAATCACTTACACGCTCTTGTCGTCTGCACCTCAAGAATATCGCCAGAATCCGCCCTTTTCTTACGGTGGAAACGGCAAAAATTCTTGTTGTTGCCTTGATTCATTCTTGTCTAGACTACTGCAACGCATTATTAATCGGTCTCCCTCTCACTAAACTCCCCCCCCTTCCGTCTGTTCTAAATGCTGCAGACAGGCTCATCTATCCATCCAACCGTTACCCTGATGCTACTAGCCTGTGCCAGTCACTTCACTAGTTGCCCATCTACCACAAAATACAGTTCAAACTTCTCACCCTCACCCACAAAGTTCTCCACAGTGCTGCACCTCCATACATCTCCTGCCTCATCTCCATCTACCACCCTACTTGTGCTCTCCGTTCTGTTAGCGACCTAAGATTAATAACCTCCATAATTCATACCTCTCACTCCCGTCTTCAAGACTTTTCTCGAGCTGCACCTAATCTCTGGAATACTCTGCCCCGGAATACTAGGTCAATCCACAACTTCTCCACCTTCAAACATGCCTTAAAAACACATCTTTTCAGGCAGGCTTATCAAGCTACCTAAACTGACTACTCCCCCACTAAACCTCCCCCCACCAACTCCTCTGGCCTAAACTAGATCCTCTAGTAGTCCCAAACCCAAAGCAGATCGGTCGGCACCACTCCTGTCAGTTCAATAATGGCTCAAATCCTACTTATCACAATCAACTACCTTATGTGTCACCCCCAATTCCTCATAGATTGTAAGCTCTTGCGAGCAGGGCCCTGACTCCTAGTGTTTCAGTTGCATATTATCCAGTTATTTTTGTTTTGTATATGAACCCTATGAACATGTAAAGCGCTGTGGAATACTGTGGCGCTATATAAATACATTTTATCATTATTTATTATTATAATATATTACACAACATGGTCTATGGTTAGACAATTCTAACGTTACCGGAATACTCCGCAATGCAATTCAACAACAACACGAAAAGAGTATCTAATTCCTTGAATAAAAATATATATTTATTGAAATTCGTTTTAAAAAGTGTACAAGACACAAATACAAACTGCTTATATGGTGAGAATATCCAAAGTTATCCACATTTATAACACCCAATAGCTATGCAATAAAGACTGTGACAACCATTAGTTAATGTCATGAAGACATACTATGTGCCTGACTATGTGGAACAGTGGGGTGGAAATCCCACCTAAGTTCAACCACACTGATGTCTATCAATGTAACTAATGGTAATAAAGTGGCTAATGCATGTAGAAGAACCTCATCTGAAGTTGATCCTTACCTGTGTAGGTGGGCGTTATGAATGGGGGTGCCGCACCTCGACGTGCGTTTCGTCGCCTGTGACTTCCTCAGGAGAGGTCCGTATTTGTGTCTTGTACACTTTTTAAAACGAATTTCAATAATTATATATTTTTATTCAAGGAATTATATACTCTTTTCGTGTTGTTGTTGAATTTTATTATTATAATGTAAGGTATTTGGGAATATATTTATAATAAAGTAATATTTAAGTAATTTTAATTTTATTAATTCCAATAGAACCCCTTTAAAGCACTTTTTCTCCATAATGATGCAACGGATCACTAAGTGAAAGGTACTATTACATTCAGCAGAGAAAACTATACACGGCATTGTGCCTGATTTATCAGTGAATTTCCTGGGGACAGACTCCCTTTAAGGTACTTTTACATACAAATGGGGAAATTTATTAAACTGGTATAAAGTAGAACTGGTTTAGTTGCCCATAGCAACCAATAAGATTCCACCTTTCATTTTCCAAAGGAGCTGTCAAAAATGAAAGGTGGAATCTGATTGGTTGCTATGGGCTAATAAGCCATTTCTACTTTACACTAGTTTAAAAAATGACCTCAAAAGATTTTTCAAACCAGAGTCACATGATCAGTTATCCGTTGCTTCATTCAAAAAAAAAAAATTCAAATCTAAATGCAAATAAGCAGTTGAGCACACTGAGGGTGGGCCCAAGCCAATCTGTGCAGCCCCGCTCCTCCTGCTTCCTCTTCCAGCCCCTCCCTCTCCTAATTCATTGACAGAGCCAAGAAATCAAGTGGGGAAGGGAAAAGCAGAAAGCTGCATATTAATTAACTAGAGGGAGGGGCTGGCAGAGGAAGCAGGAGGAGCAAAGGTGCACAGAGTGTCTTGGGCCGCCCTCGTGTGCTTAATTGCTTTTGGATTTAAAACACTTTTCCTCCAGAATGAAGCAACAGATCTCATTGCATTCAGCTGAGATAGCCCTAAAAGGCACTGTAACAAGTTTTCCTAGTGACGTACTCGCTTTAAGACTTCAGAATTTACAAAGGGCCGACAATCAATAGCCTTTAAAGTAATTTTTGCATTGCTGCCTCCTAACTGAGAGCAGGGGGAAGAAAGAGCAGAGAAGGCATTTCACTGTTCTCAGAACAGAAAAGAAGGCGTTATGCTATGTGACAGCACCCCTTTCAGTGAACCTAAACAGTGATGGACACCACACATTTGACCTACCTGACAATGTCTGGTGGTATGTCCAGAGTATTGCTTCTACAATAACAAGGACTGATGATGTCATAATACAGGAGCTCTGGCCAAGACTGATTACATTTCTATGTAACTTCTGCAAAGTCACTATATCCCAGTGTATATCTGAAAAAATACATAATATTAGAATCAGATCAGAACCAAAGTGTTTTGTTGTTTCATTTTTTTAAACTGGACTTACCTTTAAAAAACACCATATGTATGCAAAATAGTCATGCTGTATTCTCCGTATTGCCAAATAATAAAAACTGTATAAGCCCCTAGGTGTTAGCCAATAAGGCCTCAGAACTAGGCCGATACTTAGGCAATTATTGGGAACGAACGAACATCAAACAATGATTTTATGTCATATAGTAATGTCACTGTACTGAGATAATACAGTAATAATACAGTAATGTTACAAAAATGTAATAATAAAAACACAGTGATGTCACAATACAGAGATAATAAACACAGTGATGTCACAATACAGAGATAATAAACACGGTGATGTCACAGTACAGGGATAACAAACACAGTGATGTCACAATACAGAGATAATAAACACTGTGATGTCACGTTATAGGGAAAACACAGTGATGTCACAATACAGAGATAATAAACACGGTGATGTCACGTTACAGGGAAAACACAGTGATGTCACAATACAGAGGTAGTAAATGAAGCAATGTTACAATACTGGAATAATAAGCAGCAATGTCACATAATAGAGATATAAACAATGATTTCACCTTGAAAATAAACATAGTGATGCCACAATACAGGGATAATGACCACTATGATATCATAGGACAGGAATAATACATACCAGAAAGGTCACAATGTACACTGAAACATCACTGTATAGGAAAATAACATACAATAATGTCAGGTAGAGCATAATGCACACATATTTCAGGAACGCACAGGAACAATGTCACAAGGAGGAATAATGCACACAGTAGGTATAACCAAGAGGCTCCATTGTAAAACTTAGAATGGGAATGAATTCAGCTCTCCATACCACCTTCCATCGTCTACAGACCTCATAAACGGCACCTTTTGTCGTAGTGAAAATAGCCCCCATAGCAGCGGCTATGCCTGCTACCAAAGCTGACAACCTGAAGTTTTCTATATTCTGGACAACATAGTTACCCAGATGGTAACAAGCATTTGCTCTGTTAAAGCACCACCAGCCAAAAATAATGGAGACAATGATTAACAGAAAGAAGTCCCCTATTTTCATGGACATTCTGGTTGGTAACCCCGTCTGCTACCCTGATCGTTACACCCTTCAATCTGAGCACAAGAAAAAGGGAAAACATTCCCAAATATTTAGTATCATCATGGTGAAAACTCATGCACAAATAGGTATAATTTACAAACTCCACGGATGTTGCCCTTGGTCATAATCAATAGGTATATATATTTTTTAAAGTAATATATTAGGTATTTTAAATCAGGTGGCGACAGTCACTACTTTGAAGTGGCGTCAAATTGTAATATATAAGGGAGATTTATGAAACTGTTTAAAAGAAAATTTGGCTTTGTTTTCCCTAGTGACCAATCACAGATTTCTTGTTTTTATACTTCCCTTTTAAAAAATGAAAACTGTGTTAAGATTGATTACCACGGGTAAGGCAGTTTTACAAATCTGTGCTTACGTCTTTGAGTACAATGTATATTATTAGGTGCAGGGCTGTTGACCCTTTGGCAATGGAGCCCCGGTGTGCCCCTTTGCAGTGATTTAGATTTCACCTATGTAAGGGCTCATGCACACGGCCGTAGCTGTTTTTGAAGTCGGCAAATCACAGATACTGTCTGTATGTGTTCTGCATTTTGTGGAACGGAATGTCTTGGCATCTATAGAACAGTCCTATCCTTGTCTGTCATACGGACAAGAATAGGACACATTCTATTTTTTTTAAGGTGCCGCGGAATGGACATATGCATGCGGACTGCACACGGTGCGTGTACTATCCACATCTTTTGCGGCCACATTGAATTGAAATGGGTCCACATTAGAGTTGAGCGAACACCTGGATGTTCGGGTTCGAGAAGTTCGGCCGAACATCCCGGAAATGTTCGGGTTCGGGATCCGAACCCGATCCGAACTTCGTCCCGAACCCGAACCCCATTGAAGTCAATGGGGACCCGAACTTTTCGGCACTAAAACGGCTGTAAAACAGCCCAGGAAAGGGCTAGAGGGCTGCAAAAGGCAGCAACATGTAGGTAAATCCCCTGCAAACAAATGTGGATAGGGAAATTAATTAAAATAAAAATTAAATAAATAAAAATTAACCAAAATCAATTGGAGAGAGGTTCCATAGCAGAGAATCTGGCTTCCCGTCACCCACCACTGGAACAGTCCATTCTCAGATATTTAGGCCCCGGCACCCAGGCAGAGGAGAGAGGTCCCGTAACAGAGAATCTGTCTTCATGTCAGCAGAGAATTAGTCTGCATGTCATAGCAGAGAATGAGGCTTCACGTCAGCCACCACTGCAACAGTCCATTGGCATATATTTAGGCCTAGCACACAGGCAGAGCAGAGAGGTCCCGTAACAGACGATCTGGCTTCATGTCAGCAGAGAATCAGTCTGCATGTCATAGCAGAGAATCAGGCTTCACGTCAGCCACCACTGCAACAGTCCATTGTCATAAATTTAGGCCCAGCACCCAGGCAGAGGAGAGAGGTCCCGTAACAGACAATCTGGCTTCATGTCAGCAGAGAATTAGTCTGCATGTCATAGCAGAGAATCAGGCTTCATGTCAGCCACCACTGCAACAGTCCATTGGCATATATTTAGGCCTAGCACACAGGCAGAGGAGAGGTTCATTCAACTTTGGGTAGCATCGCAATATAATGGTAAAATGAAAATAAAAATAGGATTGAATGAGGAAGTGCCCTGGAGTCCAATAATATATGGTTATGGGGAGGTAGTTAATGTCTAATCTGGACAAGGGACGGACAGGTCCTGTGGGATCCATGCCTGGTTCATTTTTATGAACGTCAGCTTGTCCACATTGGCTGTAGACAGGCGGCTGCGTTTGTCTGTAATGACGCCCCCTGCCGTGCTGAATACACGTTCAGACAAAACGCTGGCTGCCGGGCAGGCCAGCACCTCCAAGGCATAAAAGGCTAGCTCTGGCCACGTGGACAATTTAGAGACCCAGAAGTTGAATGGGGCCGAACCATCAGTCAGTACGTGGAGGGGTGTGCACACGTACTGTTCCACCATGTTAGTGAAATGTTGCCTCCTGCTAACACGTTGCGTATCAGGTGGTGGTGCAGTTAGCTGTGGCGTGTTGACAAAAGTTTTCCACATCTCTGCCATGCTAACCCTGCCCTCAGAGGAGCTGGCCGTGACACAGCTGCCTTGGCGACCTCTTGCTCCTCCTCTGCCTTGGCCTTGGGCTTCCACTTGTTCCCCTGTGACATTTGGGAATGCTCTCAGTAGCGCGTCTACCAACGTGCGCTTGTACTCGCGCATCTTCCTATCACGCTCCAGTGCAGGAAGTAAGGTGGGCACATTGTCTTTGTAGCGTGGATCCAGCAGGGTGGCAACCCAGTAGTCCGCACAGGTTAAAATGTGGGCAACTCTGCTGTCGTTGCGCAGGCACTGCAGCATGTAGTCGCTCATGTGTGCCAGGCTGCCCAGGGGTAAGGACAAGCTGTCCTCTGTGGGAGGCGTATCGTCATCGTCCTGCCTTTCCCCCCAGCCACGCACCAGTGATGGACCCGAGCTGCGTTGGGTGCCACCCCGCTGTGACCATGCTTCATCCTCATCCTCCTCCACCTCCTCCTCATCCTCGTCCTCCTCGTCCTCCAGTAGTGGGCCCTGGCTGGCCACATTTGTACCTGGCCTCTGCTGTTGCAAAAAACCTCCCTCTGAGTCACTTCGAAGAGACTGGCCTGAAAGTGCTAAAAATGACCCCTCTTCCTCATCCTCCTCCTCCTCCTCCTGGGCCACCTCCTGTTCCATCATCGCCCTAAGTGTTTTCTCAAGGAGACATAGAAGTGGTATTGTAACGCTGATAACGGTGTCATCGCCACTGGCCATGTTGGTGGAGTACTCGAAACAGCGCAACAGGGCACACAGGTCTCGCATGGAGGCCCAGTCATTGGTGGTGAAGTGGTGCTGTTCTGTAGTGCGACTGACCCGTGCGTGCTGCAGCTGAAACTCCACTATGGCCTGCTGCTGCTCGCACAGTCTGTCCAGCATGTGCAAGGTGGAGTTCCACCTGGTGGGCACGTCGCATATGAGGCGGTGAGCGGGAAGGCCGAAGTTACGCTGTAGCGCAGACAGGCGAGCAGCGGCAGGATGTGAACGCCGGAAGCGCGAACAGACGGCCCGCACTTTATGCAGCAGCTCTGACATGTCGGGGTAGTTGTGAATGAACTTCTGCACCACCAAATTCAGCACATGCGCCAAGCAAGGGATGTGCGTCAAATTGGCTAGTCCCAGAGCTGCAACGAGATTTCGCCCATTATCACACACCACCAGGCCGGGCTTGAGGCTCACCGGCAGCAACCACTCGTCGGTCTGTTGTTCAATACCCCGCCACAACTCCTGTGCGGTGTGGGGCCTGTCCCCCAAACATATGAGTTTCAGAATGGCCTGCTGACGTTTACCCCGGGCTGTGCTGAAGTTGGTGGTGAAGGTGTGTGGCTGACTGGATGAGCAGGTGGAAGAAGAGGAGGAGGAAGCCGAGAAGGAGGAGGTGGCAACAGGAGGCAAAGAATGTTGCCCTGCGATCCTTGGCGGCGGCAGGACGTGCGCCAAACAGCTCTCCGCCTGGGGCCCAGCTGCCACTACATTTACCCAGTGTGCAGTTAGGGAGATATAGCGTCCCTGGCCGTGCTTACTGGTCCACGTATCTGTGGTTAGGTGGACCTTGCTACAGATGGCGTTGCGCAGTGCACACTTGATTTTATCGGATACTTGGTTGTGCAGGGAAGGCACGGCTCTCTTGGAGAAGTAGTGCCGGCTGGGAACAACATACTGTGGGACAGCAAGCGACATGAGCTGTTTGAAGCTGTCTGTGTCCACCAGCCTAAATGACAGCATTTCATAGGCCAGTAGTTTAGAAATGCTGGCATTCAGGGCCAGGGATCGAGGGTGGCTAGGTGGGAATTTACGCTTTCTATCAAATGTTTGTGAGATGGAGAGCTGAACGCTGGCGTGTGACATGGTTGAGACGCTTGGTGACGGAGGTGGTGGTGGTGGTGTTGGTGGTACATCCCCTGTTTGCTGGGCGGCAGGTGCCAACGTTCCTCCAGAGGCGGAGGAAGAGGCCGAGGCGGCAGCAGCAGAATAGGCCGAGGCGGCAGCAGCAGAAGAGGTAGCAGGGGGAGCCTGAGTGACTTCCTTGGTTTTAAGGTGTTTACTCCACTGCAGTTCATGCTTTGCATGCAGGTGCCTGGTCATGCAGGTTGTGCTCAGGTTCAGAACGTTAATGCCTCGCTTCAGGCTCTGATGGCACAGCGTGCAAACCACTCGGGTCTTGTCGTCAGCACATTGTTTGAAGAAGTGCCATGCCAGGGAACTCCTTGAAGCTGCCTTTGGGGTGCTCGGTCCCAGATGGCGGCGGTCAGTAGCAGGCGGAGTCTCTTGGCGGCGGGTGTTCTGCTTTTGCCCACTGCTCCCTCTTTTGCTACGCTGTTGGCTCGGTCTCACCACTGCCTCTTCCTCCGAACTGTGAAAGTCAGTGGCACGACCTTCATTCCATGTGGGGTCTAGGACCTCATCGTCCCCTGCATCGTCTTCCACCCAGTCTTGATCCCTGACCTCCTGTTCAGTCTGCACACTGCAGAAAGACGCAGCAGTTGGCACCTGTGTTTCGTCATCATCAGAGACATGCTGAGGTGGTATTCCCATGTCCTCATCATCAGGAAACATAAGTGGTTGTGCGTCAGTGCATTCTATGTCTTTCACCGCTGGGGAAGGGCTAGGTGGATGCCCTTGGGAAACCCTGCCAGCGGAGTCTTCAAACAGCATAAGAGACTGCTGCATAACTTGAGGCTGAGACAGTTTCCCTGGTATGCATGGGGGTGATGTGACAGACTGATGGGGTTGGTTTTCAGGCGCCATCTGTGCGCTTTCTGCAGAAGACTGGGTGGGAGATAATGTGAACGTGCTGGATCCACTGTCGGCCACCCAATTGACTAATGCCTGTACCTGCTCAGGCCTTACCATCCTTAGAACGGCATTGGGCCCCACCATATATCGCTGTAAATTCTGGCGGCTACTGGGACCTGAGGTAGTTGGTACACTAGGACGTGTGGATGTGGCAGAACGGCCACGTCCTCTCCCAGCACCAGAGGGTCCACTAACACCACCACGACCATGTCCACGTCCGCGTCCCTTACTAGATGTTTTTCTCATTGTTATGGTTCACCACAACAACAAATATATTATTTGGCCCAATGTATTGTATTCAAATTCAGCGGGATATAAATTTGAGGCCTAGTATTTAGGCGCTGGGTGACCGGTATGGATTTAGTGACAGAATTAGACTTGGAAATGCACAGAAGCGTGTGTGTGAAGTTATTCTGAATGACCCTATGTGCACCTTCAATATTATATACCCTTTTAGGGATAGATTTCAAATAGCTCTGATATAGCAGAAACCACTAAATTATGAAATTGCTAAATTGGGAATTGTACTTCAACCCAGAACAAAAAATGTGCTTTGACGGACACTAAATATCTTGCCCAGCAACAACAGTACAGCGGTGGGTAACGAGAGATTTAGAGGGATTTAAATTTGAGGCCTAGTATTTAGGCGCTGGGTGACAGGTATGGGTTTAGTGACAGAATTAGACTTGGAAATACACAGTAGCGGGTGTGTGTGAAGTTATTCTGAATGACCCAATGTGCACCTTCAATATTATATACCCTTTTTGGGATAGATTTCAAATAGCTCTGATATAGCAGGAACCACTAAATTATGAAATTGCTAAATTGGGAATTGTACTTCAACCCAGAACAAAAAATGTGCTTTGACGGACACTAAATATCTTGCCCAGCAACAACAGTACAGCGGTGGGTAACGAGAGATTTAGAGGGATTTAAATTTGAGGCCTAGTATTTAGGCGCTGGGTCACCGGTATGGATTTAGTGACAGAATTAGACTTGGAAATGCACAGAAGCGTGTGTGTGAAGTTATTCTGAATGACCCTATGTGCACCTTCAATATTATATACCCTTTTAGGGATAGATTTCAAATAGCTCTGATATAGCAGAAACCACTAAATTATGAAATTGCTAAATTGGGAATTGTACTTCAACCCAGAACAAAAAATGTGCTTTGACGGACACTAAATATCTTGCCCAGCAACAACAGTACAGCGGTGGGTAACGAGAGATTTAGAGGGATTTAAATTTGAGGCCTAGTATTTAGGCGCTGGGTCACCGGTATGGATTTAGTGACAGAATTAGACTTGGAAATGCACAGAAGCGTGTGTGTGAAGTTATTCTGAATGACCCTATGTGCACCTTCAATATTATATACCCTTTTAGGGATAGATTTCAAATAGCTCTGATATAGCAGAAACCACTAAATTATGAAATTGCTAAATTGGGAATTGTACTTCAACCCAGAACAAAAAATGTGCTTTGACGGACACTAAATATCTTGCCCAGCAACAACAGTACAGTGGTGGGTAACGAGAGATTTAGAGGGATTTAAATTTGAGGCCTAGTATTTAGGCGCTGGGTCACCGGTATGGATTTAGTGACAGAATTAGACTTGGAAATGCACAGAAGCGTGTGTGTGAAGTTATTCTGAATGACCCTATGTGCACCTTCAATATTATATACCCTTTTAGGGATAGATTTCAAATAGCTCTGATATAGCAGAAACCACTAAATTATGAAATTGCTAAATTGGGAATTGTACTTCAACCCAGAACAAAAAATGTGCTTTGACGGACACTAAATATCTTGCCCAGCAACAACAGTACAGCGGTGGGTAACGAGAGATTTAGAGGGATTTAAATTTGAGGCCTAGTATTTAGGCGCTGGGTGACAGGTATGGGTTTAGTGACAGAATTAGACTTGGAAATACACAGTAGCGGGTGTGTGTGAAGTTATTCTGAATGACCCAATGTGCACCTTCAATATTATATACCCTTTTTGGGATAGATTTCAAATAGCTCTGATATAGCAGGAACCACTAAATTATGAAATTGCTAAATTGGGAATTGTATTTCAACCCAGAACAAGAAATGTGCTTGAACGGACACTAAATAACTCGCCCAGCTACAGCACTAGGGACAGATTTAGCTGGATATAAATTTGAGGCCTAGTATTTAGGCGCTGGGTGACCGGTATGGATTTAGTGACAGAATTAGACTGGGATATGGCCAAAAAATGAACAGACTATTGCTGGTTAAATGCACTTGGTGTGACAGCTTCACCCTGATGTAGGCTTTAGCCAAAAAACAACCACACCATTGAGGGTTAAATGCACTTGGTGACAGGCGCAGCTTGCCCCTGATTTAGTATATGGCCAAAAAATGAACAGACTATTGCTGGTTAAATGCACTTGGTGTGACAGCTTCACCCTGATGTAGGCTTTAGCCAAAAAACAACCACACCATTGAGGGTTAAATGCACTTGGTGACAGGCGCAGCTTGCCCCTGATTTAGTATATGGCCAAAAAATGAACAGACTATTGCTGGTTAAATGCACTTGGTGTGACAGCTTCACCCTGATGTAGGCTTTAGCCAAAAAACAACCACACCATTGAGGGTTAAATGCACTTGGTGACAGGCGCAGCTTGCCCCTGATTTTGTATATGGCCAAAAAATGAACAGACTATTGCTGGTTAAATGCACTTGGTGTGACAGCTTCACCCTGATGTAGGCTTTAGCCAAAAAACAACCACACCATTGAGGGTTAAATGCACTTGGTCGCAGCTTGTGCTGGCGCACCACAAGACACAAAATGGCCGCCGATCACCCCAGAAAAATGAGACTGACAAACGGTCTGTGCAGCCTAAAAACAGTGAGCAATTGAGGATCAGCAGCTCAATGATCCACAGCTGCAGATCGATCAGTTAATCAAGTCCTTTGGAGGAGTTAATCTGCCTAATCTCGCCCTACTGTCGCAGCCGCAACCTCTCCCTACGCTAATCAGAGCAGAGTGACGGGCGGCGCTATGTGACTCCAGCTTAAATAGAGGCTGGGTCACATGGTGCTCTGGCCAATCACAGCCATGCCAATAGTAGGCATGGCTGTGATGGCCTCTTGGGGCAAGTAGTATGACGCTTGTTGATTGGCTGCTTTGCAGCCTTTCAAAAAGCGCCAAGAAAGCGTCACAAAAGCGCGAAGAAAGCGACGAACACCGAACCCGAACCCGGACTTTTACGAAAATGTCCGGGTTCGGGTCCGTGTCACGGACACCCCAAAATTCGGTACGAACCCGAACTATACAGTTCGAGTTCGCTCATCCCTAGTCCACATCCAACCTGCAAAAAATGTGGATTGGATCCGGAGAAAAAACACGGTCGTGTGCATGAGCCGTAACACTGTAATCAATACTGCAGAATTAACTGATTAAGGTGGTCACCATCAACAAATAATTCAAAAGCACAAATCTATGTATTATAATATACAGTGGGATGGCAACCTTGTTAACCTCTTCAGGACATAGGGCGTACAGGTACGCCCTTATGTCCTGGTACTTAAGGACACAGGGCGTACCTGTATGCCCTGTGTACTTCCGATCACCGCAGCGGGCGGTGATCGGAAGCCGGTGCCTGCTCAAATCATTGAGCAGGCACTTTGGCTAAATGCCCGGGGAAGGGGGGGGGGGGTCCAGTGTTATCTTGCCTCACAAAAAGTGCAATATAGAGCAACCAAAAATCATTGTACCCTAAACTAGTACCAACAATACTGCCACCCTATCCCGTAGTTTCTTAGATGGGGTCACTTTTGGGGGGTTTATACTCTAGGGGTGCATCAGGGGGGCTTCAAATGGTACTAGTGTAAAAAAAAAAAACAGTCCAGCAAAATCTGCCTTCCAAAAAACGTATGGTATTCCTTTCCTTCTGCGCCCTGCCGTGTGCCTGTACAGTAGTTTAAGACCACATATGGGGTGTTTCTGTAAACTACAGAATCAGGGCCATAAATATTGACTTTTGCTTGGCTGTTTACCCTTGCTTTGTAAAAGTAAAAAAAAATATTAAAATTGAAAATCTGCCAATAAAGTGAAATTCTGAAATTGTATCTCTATTTTCCATTAATTCTTGTGGAACACCTAAAGGGTTAACAATGTTTGTAAAATCCGTTTTTAATACCTTGAGGGGTGTAGTTTCTTAAATGGGGTCACTTTTATGGAGTTTATACTCTAGGGTTGCATCAGGGGGGCTTCAAATGGGACATGGTGTCAAAAAAAACAGTCCAGCAAAATCTGCCTTCCAAAAACCGTATGGCATTCCTTTCCTTCTGCGCCCTGCCGTGTGCCCGTACAGTAGTTTACAACCATATATGGGGTGTTTCTGTAAACTACAGAATCAGGGCCATAAATATTGACTTTTGTTTGGCTGTTAACCCTTGCTTTGTAAAAGTAAAAAAAATATTAAAATGGAAAATCTGCCAAAAATTTGAAATTCTGAAATTGTATCTCTATTTTCCATTATTCTTGTGGAACACCTAAAGGGTTAACAATGTTTGTAAAATCAGTTTTGAATACCTTGAGGGGTGTAGTTTCTTAGAAGGTGTCACTTTTATGGAGTTTCTACTCTAGGGGTGTCAAAAAAAAAACAGTCCAGCAAAACCTGCCTTCCAAAAACCGTATGGCGTTGCTTTCGCTCTGCGCCCTGCCGTGTGCCTGTACAGCGGTTTACCACCACATATGGGGTGTTTCTGTAAACTACAGAATCAGGGCCATAAATATTGAGTTTGGATTGGCTGTTAACCCTTGCTTTGTAACTAAATCTGCCAAAAAAGTGAAATTTTGAAATGATATCTCCATTTTCCATTAATTCTTGTGGAACACCTAAAGGGTTAACAAAGTTTGTCAAATCAGTTTTGAATACCTTGAGGGGTGTAGTTTCTAGAATGGGGTCATTTTTGGGTGGTTTCTATTATGTAAGCCCCGCAAAGTGACTTCAGACCTGAACTGGTCCCTAAAAATTGGGTTTTTGAAAATTTCGGAAAAATTTCAAGATTTGCTTCTAAACTTCTAAGCCTTGTAACATCCCCAAAAAATAAAATATAATTCCCAAAATGATCCAAACATGAAGTAAACACATGGGGAATCTAAAGTAATAACTATTTTTGGAGGTATTACTATGTATTATAGAAGTAGAGAAATTGAAACTTGGAAATTAGAAATTTTTTACTAATTTTTGCTAAATTTTGTATTTTTTTATAAATAAAAATGAATTTTTTTTACTTCATTTTACCAGTGTCATGAAGTACAATATGTGACGAAAAAACAATCTCAGAATGGCCTGGATAAGTCAAAGCGTTTTAAAGTTATCACCACTTAAAGTGACACTGGTCAGATTTGCAAAAAATGGCCTGGTCCTTAAGGAGTTATGGTCTCGATTCTCCTGTATAAATCGTTGGTTGTTACGATAAAAAATGTCAGTTAAATATATCATATAGGAGACACACACAGTGATATTTGAGAAGTGAAATGAAGTTTATTGGATTTACAGAAAGTGTTCTATAAATGTTTAAACAAAATTAGGCAGGCGCATACATTTGGGCAATGTTGTCATCTTATTGATTCCAAAACCTTCAGAACTAATTATTGGAACTCAAATTGGCTTGGTAAGTTCAGTGACCACTGACCTACATACACAGGTGAATCCAATTATGAGAAAGAGCATTTAAGGGGGTCAATTGTAAGTTTCCCTCCTCTTTTAATTTTTTCTGAAGAGTAGCAACATGGGGGTCTCAAAACAACTCTCAATTGACCTGAGGACAAAGATTGTTCACCATCATGGTTTAGGGGAAGGATACAGAAAGCTGTCTCAGAGATTTCAGCTGTCTGTTTCCACAGTTAGGAACATATTGAGGAAATGGAAGACCACAGGCTCAGTTCAAGTTAAGGCTCGAAGTGGCAGACCAAGAAAAATCTCGGATAGACAGAAGCGACGAATGGTGAGAACAGTCAGAGTCAACCCACAGACCAGCACCAAAGACCAACATCATCTTGCTGCAGTTGGAGTCACTGTGCATCGTTCCACCATTTGGCACACTGTTGTGCCTTTTCATAGGTAAATGCATTGATATCCAATTATTTTAGTCAAGATGAATGTTCATTCCCTTTAAGAGCCATGCTCGACTATAGTTACAATTTTGTATGTCTTGAGTAGGCCAAATTAAGGTCGTACAAAGGTTTCTGCTTTTTAGTGTTATTCTTCTCATGAATGTACCAGTCTGAGAAGAATACTCCTTGTCTACTCTTAAATTTATGACGGAAGATAAAGATAAGCTCTATGCAGCTGGTGATAATTACCTATACAATTAAGCATTTATCAATGAAACAAATATATAATATTCATGTATTCATTTAATGAGCCTTAGCATAAGACAATCAGTAGGACATGTATATATATTACTATATATTATATTGTTATATATTATGAAGACAACATGTATCCAGTATATTATATATATTTCTCATTGGGAGAATCTTTGTCTCTAAAAGAGTGTCTGTGAAGATGTGTATTTTGTAACAATTATTCACCTCTTTGGTATGAGAGGAGGTACTGATATCTCTGAGAAAACAAAGCCATTCAAGTTATTTACGATACACAAATAAACAGTGTGAGAAACATTCAGAGAGACGCCTAGAGGTCTGTCTCTAATTGCTACAAGTGTCAGAATTGATCCCTATAGCTTTGAATTAAAGCTTTTAAGGTCAAAATGTATATTATACCTTTATTCAGACTTACAGACGTTAACCATTTATACTATGATGCAAATAGCTTACACAGCAGTGCCACCTAGGTATGAGTAGGTGACATTACAAAAGTAGCAAAAGTGCATTCTGGGTGAGGTTATGATGTCATTTCTTATCAATAGTCACACCCATCCGACTATGATTGGAAACTTCCAAATTAGGAAGGTGTGTCTAACTGATAAGTTTGTGATCATAAACCATACACAGGGGGGAGACGGAGACACACAAGAAAGAGGAGAGGAGAGAGAAGTGGAGCTCTATAGAGGTGTCTATCAAGATGAAAGCCATGGTTACATGCGCTATGATGGACCACCCAGCTTTCCTAGGAGCAGAAGTGAGATTTCTACTAGGACTTGGTAAGAGACACAGAAAATGATATTTCATTTTATTAAGACTAATTTGATAGTGTGAGTGAAATTATACCATCTAGATTGGCGAATAAATAAATAAATTAATTGATCATCTCCATATTGAGATGTAGTCTTAGGATATTGTGAGGCTTCATTCTACCTGCAGAAGAATCTAGACTCATAATCTAGCAAAGCATATATATATATATATATATATATATTGATAGAACATTCTTCGCCAAGCTAATTGATGGATTCCCACAGGAAAGACATATTTCAAAGTCCTTCCCATTTAAGATATGATCTAGCAATGATCCTAGATCCCTGTTATTTGTCTTAATAGTCTTACCAACGTCATATGTGTGAAAATAGTCCAGGATGGGGCGGAAGGATACAGTTATCTCTTCTAAGTTATATCCTTGGATGGATTTGCCCATGCCTGAAGTCATGTGATGTGTAGTTGGTTAGAGGGGGGCGGAATGTATTTAGCATTCCATATTGATGTCTAGGATTAGACATACCCATCCTGATATCATGAGGTTTTCTCTGAACAGGGGTAATATATATAACTTATGTTCCTACTTTGATATCCTGACCTAATAATAGCTTTGTTATAATGTGACAAGTTATTTCCACTCACATGTATTGTTAAGCTTGTAATGCTTTATATTAACGCTATATATATTCATTTGCATGTATCATTGTGTTTATTTACTTATATATGTTTATAATCTTGTAACCAATAAATCTGCATATTTTTATAAACCTGTGTATTATTGTATAATGCAGAACTACATGTTTTATCATTACCGTCATCTCACGTCAAAAAGAACTTATTTATCTGAGGAAATAGTCGGACTCAGATGTGAATTGTATCAATTAGCTTGTCTACAATTCACCAGGTCATGATTTTAAGAATTTATGACAAATTTTATAAATTTAATTTTTTTATGATTAATTATTTTTATGACCATAATTAATAATTCTTAATTGAATTATTACAACCCGACAACACTTTACACAAGGAGATGCTGTATGCGAGAGTGATGCAGAGGAAGCATTTTCTCCGCCCACAGCACAAAAAGTGGCGCTTGAGGTGGGCTAAAGCACATTTGGACAAGCCAGCTTTATTTTGGAATAAGGTGCTGTGGACTGATAAAAAAACAAAAATTTAGTTATTTGGCCATAACAAGGGGCGTTTTGCATGGAGAAAAAAGAACACAGCATTACAAGAAAAACACCTGCTACCTACAGTAAAATATGGTGGTGGTTCCATCATGCTGTGGGGCTGTCTGGACCAGTGCAGGAACTGGGAATCTTGTCAAAGTTGAGGGACACATGGATTCCACTCAGTATCAGCAGATTCTGGAGACCAATGTCCAGGAATCAGTGACAAAGCTGAAGCTGCGCCGGGGCTGGATCTTTCAACAAGACAACAACCCTAAACACTGCTCAAAATCCACTAAGGCATTTATGCAGAGGAACAAGTACAACGTTCTGGAATGGCTCAGTCCCCAGACCTGAATCTAATTTAAAATCTGTGGTGTGACTTACCCTAAGTTCACACCTGAGCGTTTTACAGCGCGTTCAAACGCGCTGTAAAACGCTCAACACGTGAAAACCAATGCTTTCCTATGGCCCTGGTTCACACTTGAGCGTTTTACAGCGCGTTTGAACGCGCTGTAAAACGCCCGACGCGTAAACAAGTTCAGGAGCTTTTTTGGGGGCGTTTGATGCGCGTTTGGGCCATAGACTCTTTGGACAACACTGCTGTCAATCACCCAAACGCGCGTCAAACGCGCATTTACTATTACAAAAAACGTGCATAAAAACGTGCGTCAAAAACGCGCGTAAAACGCGCATTTGAGAAATGCTTAGGTGTGAAACCAGGGTTAAAGAGAGCTGTCCATGCTCGGAAGCCATCCAACCTGAATGAACTAAAGATGTTTTGTAAAGATGAATGCTCCAAAATAACTTCAACCAGAATCCAGACTCTCATTGGAACCTACAGGAAGCGTTTAGAGGGTGTAATTTCTGCAAAAGGAGGATCTACTAAATATTGTAATCTAAGACTTAGCGTTTAATAAATATATAGTTAAAAAAGACGGACATAACACAAAATAACGAAATGATGTGCACACCAACAACGTGTCACAAACCACAATGTACAAAGTCACCATAGGAAACCACATTTATATGGTAAGACCAGTGTGAAACAAGGTAACACCATACTCAAAATCAGGTATACGTTCCACGGAGAGACATATATAAACTGGAACAGTCTTACCGGTCGATGACGGTCATCTGGGTATGGTCGCGAAGTCCCAGAAGACAGTGTTACCTGAGGAACAGGGTCCCGGATGAGGCGAACTGTCCCTAGAAAGCCCTACCAGGCCTATAGAGCCCTATGACCTGGTCAGGGGCCGCACGTAAGGGAACAAAAAGTTACAAAGTCCCAAGACAACCCTAACTACGGGTATACAGTGACAAAATCACTGCAGTGCGTAAAATCCCTACGCGTTT
Source organism: Bufo gargarizans (assembly GCF_014858855.1). Taxonomy (NCBI): domain Eukaryota; kingdom Metazoa; phylum Chordata; class Amphibia; order Anura; family Bufonidae; genus Bufo; species Bufo gargarizans. The sequence goes on from NC_058084.1 coordinate 69,011,659, forward strand.
CGTCTAGAGGTAAAAGCCCCAGACTCATCAGGGGATAAGGGGCTAGCATGTAGAGGAGTGTGTCCTTATTAACTGCTGTCACAAGCAGACAGTCTATCAACAATAAACTAGAGTACTGGGGAGGAGACTTGATCAGAGTCACTGAATAGCGAGTCGCTAGTGAGATTCTGGATCTATTCCCTAATGATAGGGGTCCCTCTGTCCTAGTAGCTGTGGGTAAGGGGTAGCGTATGGCAACTCCCTGTGCGTGTGTGGCGGCAACCGGCTTGTATCGCCGTCCACGATTTAAATGTGCGTCCTAAAGCGCGCGGGCCCCGCCCCCCGGGGGCGTGGAATATGTAAAACTGATGATCGCGTCACCAACCTACGTCACCAACCTACATAGAGAGGGCGTGTGTGGGGGCACGGCTAGCGCTGACGTGCCGGTGATGCCTTATTAGGTAAGGCCAAACGGCGCGTCACTGAAAGGGGCGGTTACTCCAAAGGGAGTGTGCGCATCCCTCGGGCATTAGAGGAGACTTAGAGAGGCGGGTCTCGCTTACAGACGGCGACAAACCTTTTTGAATGAAGAGGATGGAAGTGTAATCGGTGCAACACAAGTATATAGATATGTATTAAGGCAGATTGCCTGGATTTGTGGGAGGGGCTGAGGTCCGCCTCCAGCCTATTTAGGGCACTCCCCTTACCTGGCTCCTGCATCATTGAGGTCTGAGCTTTTGAGAGAGGAGGTCGCTTGTGGAGTGTCTGGAGAGTTGCCTGCGAGTCGCTGAATTTCTGGGAGTTTTTCGTTGCCATCAGTTCTGGATTTGGAGCATTTCGGTTCTATTTTTCCGGCTTTACTCAGGTTCACTGGGGGTCACGTTTTGCCTGTTAATTTGCGAGTCATCCATACGGTGCAGCCGGGGCCTCACGGTTGTCCCCTGTACCGGTTCAATTCATTTCACCAAATGCTGCACCATGTCACTGTTTTCTCATACAAGTCACCAGTATTTCATTTCTGTCACCCCTTGTTCATGCACAATTTGTCTACACCGTACCACTATTCCGGTCAGCACCCCTGCGGCAAGCATGCAGTCGTTTCCTGGGCAATCCCCCATTTCTGTTAATTTCATTTCACAAACGCTGCACTAATGTCACAGCTTTCTCGCCCAGGTCACCAGCATTTCATTTCTGTCATGTCTTGTTCATGTATAAATTTACCTACACCGTATCACCACTCCGGACAACACCCCTGCGGCTGCAGGCAGTGGGTTCTGAGTCATCCATACGGTACAGCCGGGGCCTCACGGGTGCCCCTGTACCGGTTCATTTCATTTCAGCATACGCTGCACCAATGTCACTGTGTTCTCATACAAGTCACCAGTATTCATTTCTGTTACGCCTTGTTCATGCGCAATTTGTCCACACCGTACTACCATTCCGGTCAACACCTCTGCAGCATGCGGCATGGTTTCTGGCCTAATCCCCCATTTCTGTTTATTTCATTTCATAGACGCTGCGCAATATCACGCCTTTCTCACAGTCACCAGCATCTCATTTTGTCATGTCTCGTTCAAGCAATCTTCCCACAGGCAACACTGCGGTCAGCACCCCTGTGGTTTCCAGGCTCGTTCCCCATTTCCTTTTCAGTCCATATCACCCCACAATCATCCACATTCATGCCCCCCCCCCTCCTCCTCCTCATGTTCATGTGCACGGCTGCAGGGGCACAAATGCGTATGAGTTATTTCGTACGGGTCAGCAGGGCCTCACGGTTGCCCCAGTACTGGTTCAGCTCTTCATCATGGCGCACCAATGTCACGGTTTCAATACAAGTCACTAAACATTTCTGTCACACCTGGGCATGCATTCTCTTTCACATCTGCACCACCTCCGGCCTTACACTCTGACGGCATGCGGCAGGGTCCCCCCTTTTCTGTTGGTCCCACACACGCTGCACCCAGGTCACGGCTTCTCGCAGCAGTCACCGCCAGCTCGTTCTCAGGCATTTCTCACGTCTCCCCAGCAGATTCCGGTCAGCCCCTGTCGGTCCCAGCCCCATTCCCTGGTGGGATCACCCCCCAACATCCATCATTCAGGCCCCCCCCTTCCTCCCCCGTTCATGTCCACTTCACCAGGCTGGCGCTCTTACATACAGATAGTATGGCCCCATGCGGATGGCAGAATCCTGCATAGAAGACAAATCACCAAGGTAAACAACAGCCAAACTTTCCTTTGCTTGTTGCGGCCTCCTCTCCACTCGTTGTCTCACTCACGTGGGAAGACTCTCACCTCCTGACCCGCAGCCTCCTGCCTGTTGCCGCTCCGCTTGCACGCGGCCAATGGCGCCCGGCCGCGTCCTGGGGCCGGTTCTGCGCATGCGCGGCGATTTTCTCGGCGCATGCGCGGTATCCCGGCGCCCGCGGGCGGACTCCGGGCGCATGGGTTCGCCGCCAGGGGGTAGTCACCGATGTCGCTCCATGCGGCCACCATCAGTCAGGCCCCCCCTTCCTCCCCCGTTCATGTCATCATCAGGCTGGCGCTCCCCGCCGCCTCCTGCGCACACCACACCCGCACACACTCATCCCCCCCCCCCGGTCAGTACGGGCGGCTCATTTCACCTTCACAGGGCTCACCGCGGCCCTGTCGTCCCCTCCCCGCTACATCCTGCTGGATCACCACTCCTCCCGCCGCGCGGCCGGTGGCGCCCGCCCGCGTCCTGGCGCCTGGTCTGCGCATGCGCGGCCGGGATTCGGCGCATGCGTGGCGATTCCGTCGCCGCGTGCGCGGTGTCCCGGCGGCCGTGCGGGCCGCATCGGGTGCGGGGGGCACGCCGGCGGACGACGAGAGAACCTCCCAGCACGCCCCATCATCATACTCCCCAGCAGCCCCCCCCCTGTTCTCCATCATGGGCACTACCATCATCATGCAGCAGCAATTTGCATATTCACAATCATCCTTCTTACCGGTGTTCACCAGGGATTCAGCATGTCCCACGGATTGCAATGGATTTCAGTGCCAAATGTGAATCTCATCAGTTGGACCGGCAGTGTGATGCATGTTTCATTCCCCTTTTGATAATCAGATCATCAGGGGACGGGGAAAAAAAAAAAAAAAAAAAAAAAAAACAATAAAAGACTCACGTCGCCGCTTCACACACAAATGGACAGGTGGAATGGCTGGGGCACGGTCCCTATGCGCCATCCAATTGCAGACACGCACTTTCACCTGGGCATGGCCACACGGCACGCACCGGCCCCCCCTTTCATACCAGGCGCAAGCTGTCATTTCACGGACAACCACCATGATCCTCCCGGTCATGCACATGTACCACATGCTTTACACATTTTCTCACACTTTGTCATGTCTACCCCCCCCCCTTGTGTTTTAGGCGGTTAACCTATACTGTTTACACTACCGTGTAGCCGGAGAATTTTTTCTTGGTACCAGGTACGTTCACCTGCTCATTTACCTAAATCTTCCTCACATTTCGGACGGTCCCGTTAGGGTCAGCGTGCTGGCTTTAGGGCCACCATCATCCCACTAGGTACCCCCCCCTTCTTTGGCTTCGCCAGTAGTTAGTGGTCCCGCGAGGCCGACACCCCGCCTCAAACGTACGGAGGCACCTGCCCAACGCGCCATCTCGTTAGTAAGCCGCCTCGCATGTCGCATAGAGAGGGCCTCATCTGTCACCATGCAAGTATAATTTTTCGCCATCCGGCCTAGCTAGCCTGCCAGCACGATCCTGTGTTTCCCCAAGCTAATCAACTGTTTTGTTTTACCATGTCTCTGGAAGGGATAGAGAACTTCTCCCTACCTGGCACCCCTGCTAGATCCGTCACTGCTACCCAGGGAGACGGTCTAGCCAGTCCAGCACCCATCAGATCCTGGACAAACCCGCGCATAACGACAGAGTCAAGGTGACTGCATGTTCCCTTCCCCGCCACGGCGAGGAAAGCAGAGCTTTTCCGGCTGCTGCACACGCCAATCGATAAACAGGGAGGCAGGGGAAGGACCTAGCCAGTCCAGCACAGGGGATATACATACCATGCTGTCCTCCCTAAATGTCATCCATGTCTAAAGTCAATGCCAGGTTGGAGAGGCTGGAATCAGTCACCGCGACCCTCTCCTTGGCAGGGCCACCACCGGCAGCATCACCGGCGCCGGCCGGATTGCCAGTGATCACGTCGACCGTTAGCCTGGAGGACCAAGAAGTCAGCCCGGCGCACATAATACCGGAGGAGGAACCTGGGGTACCCATCGCCACCAAGAAGACACAAGGGCCAGACACGGTCATCACCTTTCCTGGGTACCCAGTTGGATTCAGCCTCAATGCAAGCCAGTTTGACATCCGGGAAGATCCAGGACATTCTCGCCCACATAGTCAACTACCTTCAACTCAGCACCGGCAACCGCAAAGAACTGCAGTCCCTGTTGGGCTCCCTGATCTTTGCCATGCGCATCCACCTCGGGGTCGCTCATTTATATCACGGCTCCTGCACCTCTCCCCTTTCTCCTACACGACTCGCACGGGGTGTCCCTGGATGCCCACGCTGCAGGCAGCTCTGGGCATGTGGGGGAGATTTCTGTCCGCCTGGAGTGGCGGGGGCTTGTTTCTCCCTCAGCCGTCGGACTCTTCCCCCTCTATCTGGTCAGATGCGGCATCTACCACAGGCTTCGCGGCCATTTTTGGGAACGATTGGCTGTGGGGCAGCTGGCCTCCTGCAGTCCGGGGTGTAGAGGGATTCTCCGCTGCCTCAGCGCTTTTCAAGTTCTACCCCGTCGGGGCGGCTGCCGTAGCGTGGGGTCATTCAGGGGCAAACATGTCGGTCCGGTGCTAGCCAGACAACCATACGACCTGCCAGTTCATCAACAGGATCGTTCCAAATCTCTCACAATCGTGAGGTTTCTGCGGAGACTTCCTTGGTTGGCCACTTGCAATAATAATTTCTTCTCACATTGTTTCCATTTCCCAGGGGTGGGCAATACGGCAGCTGTCAGTCTGTCTCGCGTCAAATTTCAGGCATTTCATCAAGCTCTCCCATCAGCGTCACCCACGGCCTCCATCACTCCATCATTCAAACAGCTCATTCTGGATCAGAAGGCATCATGCGGCATAGCCAGTCTTTGTCCCGCTCAGCACTATCAGACGATACACATAGAACACACGACAGAGCGTTCACACTATTCAACAGGTCCTGTTGGAACACAACATCCCGCACCCCTTTTTATCATGAAGTCTCTTCCGGGGTTGGCTTCTTTTTGCCACCTCAAAATCATGTCATACAACACCATCAAACTATATCTCACTGGCATGTCAACATCATATGCTAATCACACACCCCAATAATATCAGCTTCATGTCCTCGCACCAGATCAAATCCATACACAGAGATATTCAGGAAACGGAACCCGCACGACCAGCCCAGAGGCTACCCATAGTCAATCGGATCTTCAAAGCATTATCCGACTTACTGGACGCCACGCCTCTTGGAACAGATACCAACTCCGTCATCAAAACAGCAATTTACTTGACCATCTACGGATTCCTGAGTTCCTGGAAATTCACTACAGCCTCCACGACCCGAACCTCACCTTGTCTTCTTGTCTCCCACTTGTCAAAACACATGGTTCCCTACATCCTGTCCTTACCTCACTCCAAGAATAGTCAGCACTTACCCGTCAACATTTCATTACCCCACGCACAACAGTTCCAGTCAGGGTCCTGGATGCTCACAATCAGCGTCACAAGTTCTACCCTCTCAACCGCTACTTCAACTACATGGTTCGGTACTCACCACCACCACCTTCATGACCCATGCCGGGTCATCCCTCACACAACTAGGCCTCAACGCAGCCAACTACTCAGGGCACTCCTGTCGCATTGGAGCCACGTCCACGGCCTCCAGTGCCAACATCCTCACTCATGTCATCAGGGGATTGGGGCGCTGGGAGTCATCCGCTACGCGCAATACATTCCCAATCCAACACAAGAGTCAAGAGTGGCTTTCCAAAACATGTCGGGTTAAGCCATTGATACATCAATTGGTTACAATAAACTGGTTATTTCCATTTTTGCCCTCTTCTTTCTCAGGCCTACCTCATCCTCGGTTTCGGCACACCACAACCGACTGCACTCATTCCCTGCTTTCCCAGGGCTCTTCACTGTACTACCGTAAGCCCCTTACACAAGTATTAAGGCAGATTGCCTGGATTTGTGGGAGGGGCTGAGGTCCGCCTCCAGCCTATTTAGGGCACTCCCCTTACCTGGCTCCTGCATCATTGAGGTCTGAGCTTTTGACCCTCCCACCACTCCACTCTTTTACAACTCATTTCTTCCATATCTTTTCCTTGGGTGGGCCCTCTTCTTTCTCAGGCCTACCTCATCCTCGGTTTCGGCACACCACAACCGACTGCACTCATTCCCTGCTTTCCCAGGGCTCTTCACTGTACTACCGTAAGCCCCTTACACAAATAGATAGAAACGCTGATGATGTTGTCAAAATGAATAGCCACACAAAAACACACATACAATACAATAAGCCTAGAAGATATTGTTAATTCACTGGCTACTAAGCACGGATCCCACAGGACAATATAAATCAGAGCTTTGCGAGACTCTGTCGAAAGCAAAATTTAACCATCTCATTAGTCAGAATGAATTTGATTTTTTGTATCCGCCACATCCAGTGATGGCCACATTTTACTGCCTTCCCAAGATTCATAAAGGGGTGTCACCCTTGAAAGGGCGCCCCATAGTGTCTGGGGTAGGCAGTTTGTCACAGAATTGTGGCATCTATATTGACCAATTACTAAGACCATTTGTTGAAAGTCTCCCCTCATATATCAGGGATACGGGTGACCTTTTGACCAAACTTGAGGGCATTTCGATTGAGGATAACTGGTTCCTCGCATCAATTGATGTAGAGGCCTTGTATTCTTCAATACCCCACGAGGCAGGCATCTCGGCTTTCAATCACTTTCTGAGGGCAAGGGGCCAACAGTTTTTGAGCCATAATGAGTTCATCATTGAACTTCTCCAGTTCGTACTGACACGGAACTGCTTTCTGTTTAATGGCACGTACTTCCACCAGCTCAGGGGCACTGCGATGGGCAGTTCGTGTGCGCCGTCGTACGCTAACCTGCTCCTGGGCTGGTGGGAAGAAACCATGGTATTCGGTGATCCCCCGATGACTGGCCTCACCGATGTAGTAATGTGGTCACGCTTCATAGATGACATTTTTGTCATCTGGAGCGGGCCAGAACGGTCATTTAAGGAATTCGTAACCTGTCTTAATAACAACCAGATTAATTTACGATTCACATCAGTTATTGAGAAGGATCGCCTACCATTCCTAGACATCTTGATCCATAAGGGCTCATCTGGACAAATTGAGACCTGTATATATCGTAAACCGACATCTACCAATTCCTTGTTAAAGTGGGAGAGTAACCATCCAGGTCCCCTGAAAAGGGGCATCCCCACAGGGCAATACTTGCGTCTTAGACGTAATTGCTCTAGTGACGCGGAATTCATTAATCAGGCAGTTGACCTACGCAGAAGGTTCCGCGAACGGGGCTACCCAGACAAGGTTCTGCGCACAGCCTTCCAGAAAGCTCTAGCCAAAGAACGTACAGATTTACTCCATGCCACCGGCCACCCAAAGGGTGAGACTACCAACATTATGCGTGTGATTGGCACATTTGATACAGCAGCGGGCCAAGTCCGCAGTATCATTGCCAAACATTGGGATACCCTCCTCATGGACCCAGACTTAGACGACGTCCTCAAACCCTACCCCTCCATCACGTATCGGAGGGGCAGGAATTTGAGAGACCGTTTGGTGCATAGCCACTTCGCCGGAGCATCCAGCCACAAGACCTGGCTGGGTGGTCCTGTGAGGGGCTGCTTTAGGTGCGGCAGCTGCAGTTTCTGCAATTTTGTACAAACTGGCAAGTCTTTTACCAATCGTAACAGCGGGTATAACCATCATATAAATGGCTTCATCAACTGCCGCACCTCAGGACTGGTATACTTAATCACCTGTGATTGTGGTACCCAATACGTCGGTAAAACAAAAAGAGAGTTTCGCCGCCGTATTGGGGAACACCTAAATGATGTCCGTAATAAAAGGGACACATCGGTGGCAAGACATGTCAACGATTGCCACCAAGGTCTGAGAAGTGTCTTAAAATTCAAGGGCATTGAAGCAATCACCAGACCCCCTAGAGGAGGGGACTGGGATAGACGTATCCTCCAGAGAGAAACATGGTGGATATACAAATTGAATACTCCCAGTCCCAACGGACTCAATGAACAATTGAGTTTCGGTTGCTACATTTAACTGTTACATCCTCTAGTTTTCGGCCATGTATTTAGCGCAGGATTGGGTCATCACTTCCACCCTTACTTATGTGTAGTCACCGTACTCCATGCTTAGTAGCCAGTGAATTAACAATATCTTCTAGGCTTATTGTATTGTATGTGTGTTTTTGTGTGGCTATTCATTTTGACAACATCATCAGCGTTTCTATCTATATATCTATATACTTGTGTTGCACCGATTACACTTCCATCCTCTTCATTCAAAAAGGTTTGTCGCCGTCTGTAAGCGAGACCCGCCTCTCTAAGTCTCCTCTAATGCCCGAGGGATGCGCACACTCCCTTTGGAGTAACCGCCCCTTTCAGTGACGCGCCATTTGGCCTTACCTAATAAGGCATCACCGGCACGTCAGCGCTAGCCGTGCCCCCACACACGCCTTCTCTATGTAGGTTGGTGACGTAGGTTGGTGACGCGATCATCAGTTTTACATATTCCACGCCCCCGGGGGGCGGGGCCCGCGCGCTTTAGGACGCACATTTAAATCGTGGACGGCGATACAAGCCGGTTGCCGCCACACGCGCACAGGGAGTTGCCATACGCTACCCCTTACCCACAGCTACTAGGACAGAGGGACCCCTATCATTAGGGAATAGATCCTGAATCTCACTAGCGACTCGCTATTCAGTGACTCTGACCAAGTCTCCTCCCCAGTACTCTAGTTTATTGTTGATAGACTGTCTGCTTGTGACAGCAGTTAATAAGGACACACTCCTCTACATGCTAGCCCCTTATCCCCTGATGAGTCTGGGGCTTTTACCTCTAGACGAAACGCGTAGGGATTTTACGCACTGCAGTGATTTTGTCACTGTATACCCGTAGTTAGGGTTGTCTTGGGACTTTGTAACTTTTTGTTCCCTTACGTGCGGCCCCTGACCAGGTCATAGGGCTCTATAGGCCTGGTAGGGCTTTCTAGGGACAGTTCGCCTCATCCGGGACCCTGTTCCTCAGGTAACACTGTCTTCTGGGACTTCGCGACCATACCCAGATGACCGTCAACGACCGGTAAGACTGTTCCAGTTTATATATGTCTCTCCGTGGAACGTATACCTGATTTTGAGTATGGTGTTACCTTGTTTCACACTGGTCTTACCATATAAATGTGGTTTCCTATGGTGACTTTGTACATTGTGGTTTGTGACACGTTGTTGGTGTGCACATCATTTCGTTATTTTGTGTTATGTCCGTCTTTTTTAACTATATATTTATTAAACGCTAAGTCTTAGATTACGCTACCTCCTCCTTCTATATATTTCATTACCGTGGTAGCTGGCGAGCATTGTTCATTTATTCTCGCCGGTTGGGCAACTTTATTTATCTACTAAATATTGATTTCATTTATTTTTTGTGGTCCCCAAATGTATGCACCTGCCTAATTTTGTTTAACCCCTTAAGGACTCGGCCCTAATTCACCTTAAGGACTTGGTCATTTTTTGCAAATCTGACCTGTGTCACTTTAAGTGCTGATAACTTTAAAATGCTTTGACTTATCCAGGCCGTTCTGAGATAGTTTTTTCATCACATATTGTAATTCATGACACTGGTAAAATGAAGTTAAAAAATATTCATTTTTATTTATAAAAAAATACCAAATTTAACAAAAAGTTGTAAAAAATTGCTAATTTCCAAGTTTCAATTTCTCTACTTCAATAATACATAGTAATACCTCCAAAAATAGTTATTACTTTACATTCCCCATATGTCTACTTCATGTTTGGATCATTTTGGGAATGATATTTTAATTTTTGGGGATGTTACAAGGCTTAGAAGTTTAGAAGCAAATCTTGAAATTTTTCCGAAATTTTCAAAAACCCAATTTTTAGGGACCACTCCAGGTCTGAGGTCACTTTGCGAGGCTTACATAATAGAAACCACTCAAAAATGACCCAATTCTATAAACTACCCAGCTCAAGGTATTCAAAACTGATTTTACAAACTTTGTTAACCTTTTAGGTGTTCCTCAAGAAATAATGGAAAATAGAGATACAATTTCAAAATTTCACTTTTTTGGCAGATTTTCCATTTGAATAATTTTGTTCCAGTTACAAAGCAAGGGTTAACAGTCAAACCAAACTCAATATTTATGGCCCTGTTCCTTTAGTTTACAGAAACACCCCATATGTGGTCGTAAACTACTGTACGGGCACACGGCAGGGCGCAGAAGGAAAGGAATGCCATACGGTTTTCGGAAGGCAGATTTTGCTGGACTGTTTTTTTTGACACCATGTCCCATTTAAAGCCTTCCTGATGCACCCCTAGAGTAAAAAACTCCATAAAAGTGACCCCATCTAAGAAACTACGGGATAGGGTGGCAGTATTGTTGGTACTAGTTTAGGGTACATATGATTTTTGGTTGCTCTATATTACACTTTTTGTGAGGCAAGATAACAAGAAATAGCTGTTTTGGCATCGTTTTTTATTTTTTTATTTACAACATTCATCTGACAGGTTAAATCATGTGATATTCTTATAGACCAGGTTGTCATGGATGCGGCGATACCTAATATGTATACTTTTTTTTATTTATGTAAGTTTTACACAATGATTTCTTTTTTGAAGCAAAAAAATAAATCATGTTTTAGTGTATCCATAGTCTGAGAGCCATAATTTTTTCAGTTTTTGGGTGATTACCTTGGGTAGGGTAGGATTTTTGTGGGATGAGATGACGGTTTTATTGGCACTATTTTGGGGTGCGTGTGACTTTTTGATTGCTTGCTAGTACACTTTTTGTGATGTAAGGTGACAAAAAATGGTTTATTTAGCACTGTTTTTATTTTACATTTTTTACGGTGTTCCTCTGAGGGTGTTAGGTCATGTGATATTTTTATAGAGCCGGTCGATACGGACACGGCAATACCTAATATGTATACTTTTTTTCCCCCCTATTTTTTTTTTTCACTTTATTTGGGGAAAATTAAATTTTTGTTTATTTTTACTTGAAACTTTAAATTTTGGTGGGGAGAACTTTATTTTTTCAACTTTTTTTTCACTTAATTTTTTTGTCCCACTTTGGGACTTGAACTTTTGGGGGTCTAATCCTTTACAATGTATTCCAATACTTCTTTATTGGAATGCATTGGCTGTATGAGTAAGGTCCCTTTTACACGGGCGAGTATTCCGCGCCGGTGCAATGCGTGATGTGAACGCATTGCACCCGCACTGAATCTGGACCCATTCATTTCTATGGGGCTGTGCACACGAGCTGTGATTTTCACGCATCACTTATGCGTTGCATGAAAATCGCAGCATGTTCTATATTGTGCGTTGCGGTGCAATAATCCACGCAACGCAGGCCCCATAGAAGTGAATGGGGCTGCGTGAAAATCGCAAGTATCCGCAAGCCAGTGCGGATGCGGTGCAATTTTCACGCACGGTTGCTAGGAGACGATCGGGATGGAGACCCGATCATTTTATTATTTTCCCGTATAACATGGTTATAAGGTAAAATAATAGCATTCTGAATACAGAATGCAAAGTACAATAGCGCTGGAGGGGTTAAAAAAAAAATTAACTCACTTTAATCCACTTGATCGCGCAGCCGGCGTTACTCCGGTCATCACATGATCCATCACAATGGTAAAAGATCATGTGACAGACCAGACCATGTGATGACCGGAGTGACGTCACCATAGTTCCTTTTCCTCCACACAGCACAGAAGACAGACAGAAGAGATGCGGGCTATGCGATCAAGTGGATTAAGGTAAGTTAAATTATTTATTTATTTTTTTAACCCCTCCAGCACTATTTGACTATGCATTCTGTATTCAGAATGCTATTATTTTCCCTTATAACCATGTTATAAGGGAAAATAATACAATTTACAGAACACCGATCTCAAGCCCGAACTTCTGTGAAGAAGTTCGGGTTTGGGTACCAAACATGGCGATTTTTCTCACGCGTGTGCAAAACGCATTACAATGTTTTGCACTCGCGCTGAAAAATCGTGCATGTTCCCGCAACGCACCCACACCTTTTCCCGCAACGCCCGTGTGAAACCAGCCTAAAACTGTGTGTATTACTCATACAGCTTCCGGCCTGTGAGGTAAAAGCCGCAAACCGCAGGTCTGAATTGTCGAATGACCCCCCCGGCGTTGTGACAGGATGCCCGCTGAATGATTTCAGTGGGCATCCTGTTCCTATTAACCCCCGCCGCGCCGCAATCTACTTTTAAACTTAGGACGTACAGGTACGTCCTGAGTCCTTAAGGACTCGGCAAACATGGCGTACCGGTACGTCCTAAGTCCCTAAGGGGTTAAACAATTATAGAACACTTTCTGTAAATCCAATAAACTTAATTTCACTTCTCAGATATCACTGTGTGTGTCTCCTATATGATATATTTAACTGACATTTTTTATCGTAACAACCATCGATTTATACAGGAAAATCATGACGATTAACAAGGTTGCCCAAACTTTCGCATCCCACTGTATATAGACATAAGGATACCAAGGTATAGAAGTTAAGAAGCAAATATATCACCAGACAGACGGTATTACCATCAATGTTACTGAGCAAAACCCACTATGCCAAGAACAACAATACCAATATTATAATAATATATAAGAGCCAGATAATACCGCCAAAGAACACATTATTACTAGAGATGAGCGAATTTCATATTTTGAAATTCGTTCACTCTTTGTTTGGTGGTAAAAGCAGAATTGCGCTATGGATTTCGTTACCACGGATCGAAGCGCAATTCTATGACGAAATGCATAACGGAATGCCTTTAGAGGCATTCCATTATTCATTCCATCATAATACAAGTCTATAGGCTGCAAAACAGATCCGTCCCGTTTTCCGTTATGCAGGGGAGTCCTCTCCTGCATAATGGAAATGGGGCCGATCAGTTATGCATACCATAGACTTCTATTATGACGGAATGAATAACGGAATGCCTCTAAAGGCATTCCGTTATGCATTCCGTCATAGAATTGCGTTACGGTCTCTGGTAACGGAATTCATAACGCAATTCTGCTTTTACCACCAAACGAAGCGTGAATGAATTTCATAACATGAAATTCGCTCATCTCTAATTACTACCACATTGTGACTGAATATACCCGATTGCTAATAAATAAAAAATACTACACAAAGACCAATGTTACCATTAGTGTTGAGTGAAGTCTACTTCTTTGACTTCGATCCGAATTTCAGGATAAACAGCCACGATGGGCTGGCTGCTGTAATCTTGCTTGAAGATCTCGGCCAAAATCCTGTACGCAGTGATGTATGACGTCACCACGATGGCCGTTGTTATGATGTTGTCTCTGGCCATGCAAGATTTCGCGTTGATCTTCAAGCAAGATGGAGGCGGGCTACCCGTCGCAAGTAAATGGATCAGGTAAGTATGATTTTTATTTTATTTTACATTGTGTTAAGTACATCAGTTACCATAATCATGTATGAACGCGGCATCTGAGGGGTACAATGACAGACTAGAGGTAATTTCCTCTCCGTGTCTTTACACCCACTACAAAGAAATGCGCTTCGTGACAAAGTAATTGGTAAGAAAATTATTTTTTTGCAAAATTTGGCAAAGCAGCCGAAAAGAATTGTCCAATACTTTGCACATTTCTAATTACCATCATCCAGTGACCATATAGTGTTAGTGCTACACAGCCACTATGCAAGCTATATAAGTGATTACAATACAGTTTCATCCAGTGACTGCCAGTTCATGTTTAACTGATCATGTTCCCTATTCTTTTCTATTCAGCCCGACCACCATGACGACTTCTAATAATTACACCCTTACTGCCCCACACCAAAGGTGTCATTATAGGCATGACTAGTGCCCCCCAGATTAATAGTGCTCCTCATATTGCCTACAGTGCTCCTTAGTGTCCTCTTTCAATAATAATGATCTTTTTTCTGCTCCCACTCAGTAGCAATGCCACCTTTTATGCCCCCATTTACTACTGATGCCCTTTTATGCTCCAGCTCAGTACTATGCGCCCATTTAAAATGAATGTCCCTTTTAAGCCCCAATAGTGTCTTACTTGCCTAGAGCTGACTGAACTGCTACTTGCTGATTTGCAGGATCGGAGAGGGCTCCAGGTGAACTGGGAGAGGGCTGTAGACTGAGATAAGGTTGCAGGTTGGGGGAGCACCACAGTTCTGTACAGAGTAGACAGTAACTTGTAAAAAAGCCATTTCACTAGCAATCCAGATCCCATCCAAAGCTATGATCGTTCAGAGCTGAATACCCAGAGCTGCAATGAGATCTCATGAACATAGCAAACAATAGCACCATTTATAATCATCGCCAAATCATAGTCATCATAGCCAATTGCTACAGTCACACAGAGTGGGAGAATATACAGTCATTTTTCACTGCCATCACTGAACATTGTTGAAATGCCACTTACCCTTAGCCACTATGGCACAGGCCAGCTGCCAGGAAAATGGGTAATATAGAAACACTGTTCACAAGCAGTTACAAGAAGTGGCTGGCTTCACTATACTTCTTGTTACTGCATTTGGGCACAAACCATACTGCCTGCAGATGAGCCTCATCTGAACTGCACACAGTGATGGCAGGGTGGCAGGGAAGGAGCCCAGGATCTTCTTCTCCACTCATCCAACTGTTTTTTTAAAACTGTAAATAATGTGGAGAAGATGAGTGGATTCCCTGAAGGGCCAGTGGAACCCAGCACCTGCCGTCTTTGCAGTGTCAGCACTGGTTAGATGTTGGTACAGAAAATTTTGCACTGTTTGTGCTATGAGACCGGTCTAAGCTCCTTTAATATTTCCATCACTTCTTAAGATTGGTGCGGCATGCAGAACTTTTCATGCTGTCAAGATTTCAGAACCCCTACAGACACCATTGTAAGTCGGAAGGTTTCCAGATCTGATCAGCGGTGGGATGGATCACTCACAGTAGCAAAAAATGTAGATAGCACAGGTGTATATAGGCATCTTTTTGAAGCAACTACAAAAATGTCCAGTATTCCCTCCAGATTCCATAATATCCCAAAAATAATAATTTTTTCACCAGCATCTAAGTACATGCTGTCTTTATTGACAATCTACACTGGAGAAAGAAGCCCCATTGATGTTTATATGTATTGGTGTCAATAAAGGCGACATTTATATGGATGTTGGCAAATTATTCCTTTGGACCCATTACAGTGTTCATATGAAATGGAGGTACTGTAAGTGTGGACTACTGTAAGTATAACATTCAAAAGTTTATACAAGAAGATATAGACCCAAATCGTCCATTGTCATAAAGTCGGAGCTGGCTACTTCACATAGCGATATCATTGTTACCATTATAATAAAGTATACCAGTGCGGTCCTCTATAGTGGACTATATTTTGCCTTTTAGAGCATAGCAAATGGCCAAATAGTTTTTAATGAAATGGTCACTAGACTCGGGGAAACGGGGAACCATTTTCGCAATCATCTTTAAATAAATCACAATTTATATGCTATGGTCAATACAAGAGGGTAAAAATATCTTACAAGTACAGAAGGAGTTTAGATTTGCTTTGAGGGGGGGGAAGGAAAAATATGTTATTGTACATGATGTTACATTATAGTTCTTATCCCCATAGTGATTTTGTGTTTTTAAAAAGTACAGGCTTGTGATGGTCATCAGACCTTTATTTCTTTCTTATGAAAAATTTGTGACTTCTGTTTCAATAACCTAAGAGAAACTCCTTCAATTTCATATATTTGTCACCATTAGAAGACTTTAATGTCATGCTGCTTTTCGTGGTGTAATAATGTAATCAGGATCACACCTTGTAACCCAATTATAACCTAAAATGGCCTTGTATTTAGGCTGCATTATGCTCTGAAATCCATGCATGTTAGCACATACACGGGCTAATGCACTTAGCTACTTATTATCTGCTATTACCTTATACCGTATTTCTTTCTTGGTCGAGTTGCACTAAACTTTGCCCCTTTTAGTCGTAAGTTGCTTAAGTGCTTATTATTTCTGTCATATATATAAGTTTGTGCTATATGCTCTCACCTAAATCTTATGTTGCTGGCCAGCATTGTAATTTTAACCTTTTTAGTTCTTAACTACAAAAGGTATATTTATTAGGATAAGTTAAATTTAATAAAAAGAAATGTTGCCATTAAAGATAAGCAAATTTCTTGAAATGTGTTTCTAGTTGGATTCTAACAAATCTGTCAGAAAATTTTATTTAGATGTGAATTAGTTGTATCTGAATTGAAGATACTGTAATTGGCCTGAAAATTGGTATATGACAGTTTGAGGTCTCCTATGACTATTTTTAACTTGTCTTTTTTTTCATCTTTTATTTATTTTTTATATTTCTCCATTTCTTCCTTGTCAAGCTCTAAAGCTGTAGTAAATAATGGTAGAGTGACACTGACATCTATAGCTGTGGCAAAACACATGGTTGATGGTTTTAACAAACAGCCTGTTAAAAAATAAAACACTGTGCCCATGGGATTTAAGTTTTTTTACATTTTAGAAATGTTCCAAAAAAGTATCCCTTATTTGAGGTAGATGCTTGCTAGTGTTTATACACACACTGTGGTATCAGGAAAAACAGTGGTTTGCTCTGAACAAGCAGTCTAAAAATGATACCTTAAGAGAGGCAGATTCCTGTTTTTACACACACACACACACACACACACACACACAGTTGTATCAAAATAAACAAGCAGTTCTAGACAAGCAGTCAAAAAGTTATGCCTTAACAGGGCAGATACCTGCCTGTTTATACTACTCAAAAACAGTAGTATCAGAAGAAACAGTAACTTGTTCTGAACTAAAATATGATTATTGCAATGCACAGTAGAAAAATTGCAACAGGTTTTTGGTAAACAGAAAAAAATGTAATTTGACGGCTCCTGGGTGCGATAAAATTAATGCTATTGACACTCTAAAATACCCTTATTGCGAATATCTAAACTGTAAAAGCTTTGTAACAGTTTATTGGAAAGAATAAGGTGCAATTGCACAGTGTATGTCGTGAAATATATGTTGCTGTTCATACTAGAAAATATACCTATTGCACACTCAGGAATTGTAGAAGGTTGGCCCCTGGAAATAAAAAATATAGTACTACCTTTTAAAGACTCCTGTATTGCAACATAAGAAGTTATAAACAGCTGCAGCGCTGGCTGCAGACACATGGTGCATTGGCCTTATCCTGTCCGTAAAGATAAAATCTAACTTTCTACTTAATAATCCAACCTACCTAGCTAAATATACAGTACAGACCAAAAGTTTGAACACACCTTCTCATTCAAAGAGTTTTCTTTATTTTCATGACTATGAAAATTGTAGATTCACACTGAATACATCAAAACTATGAATTAACACATGTGGAATTATATACATAACAAGAAAGTGTGAAACAACTGAAAATATGTCATATTCTAGGTTCTTCAAAGTAGCCACCTTTTGCTTTGATTACTGATTTGCACACTCTTGGCATTCTCTTGATGAGCTTCAAGAGGTAGTCACCTGAAATGGTTTTCACTTCACAGGTGTGCCCTGTCAGGTTTAATAAGTGGGATTCCTTGCCTTATAAATGGAGTTGGGACCATCAGTTGCATCGTGGAGAAGTCAGGTGGATACACAGCTGATAGTCCTACTGAATAAACTGTTAGAATTTGTATTATGGCAAGAATAAAGCAGCTAAGTAAAGAAAAACGAGTGGCCATCATTACTTTAAGAAATTAAGGTCAGTCAGTCCGAAAAATTGGTAAAACTTTGAAAGTGTCCCCAAGTGCAGTCACAAAAACCATCAAGCGCTACAAAGAAACTGGCTCACATGCGGACCGCCCCAGGAAAGGAAGACCAAGAGTCACCTCTGCTGCGGACGATAAGTTCATCCCAGTCACCAGCCTCAGAATTCGCAGGTTAACAGCAGCTCAGATTAGAGACCAGGTCAATGCCACACAGAGTTCTAGCATCTCTAGAACAACTGTTAAGAGGAGACTGTGTGTATCAGGCCTTCATGGTAGAATATCTGCTAGGAAACCACTGCTAAGGACAGGCAACAAGCAGAAGAGACTTGTTTGGGCTAAAGAACACAAGGAATGGACATTAGACCAGTGGAAATCTGTGCTTTGGTCTGATGAGTCCAAATTTGAGATCTTTGGTTCCAACCACCGTGTCTTTGTGCGACGCAGAAAAGGTGAACAGATGGACTCTACATGCCTGGTTCCCACCGTGAAGCATGGAGGAGGAGGTGTGATGGTGTGGGGGTGTTTTGCTGGTGACATTGTTGGGGATTTATTCAAAATTGAAGGCATACTGAACCAGCATGGCTACCACAGCATCTTGCAGCGGCATGCTATTCCATCCAGTTTGCGTTTAGTTGGACCATCATTTATTTTTCAACAGGACAATGACCCCAAACACACCTCCAGACTGTGTAAGGGCTATTTGACCATGAAGAAGAGTGATAGGGTGCTGCGCCAGATGACCTGGCCTCCACAGTCACCGGACCTGAACCCAATCGAGATGGTTTGGGGTGAGCTGGACCGCAGAGTGAAGGCAAAATGGCCAACAAGTGCTAAGCATCTCTGGGAACTCCTTCAAGACTGTTGGAAGACCATTTCAGGTGACTACCTCTTGAAGCTCATCAAGAGAATGCCAAGAGTGTGCAAAGCAGTAATCAAAGCAAAAGGTGGCTACTTTGAAGAACCTAGAATATGACATATTTTCAGTTGTTTCACACTTTTTTGTTATGTATATCATTCCACATGTGTTAATTCATAGTTTTGATGCCTTCAGTGTGAATCTACAATTTTCATAGTCATGAAAATAAAGAAAACTCTTTTAATGAGAAGGTGTGTCCAAACTTTTGGTCTGTACTGCATATTATTCACAATTCCTATACTGTCCCTCCAAAACCCTGAAATGGCTGGCTTGTATGTCTAATTGGTGTTAGTAAGAGACATAGGCAGTTATATACGATCATAGCAGTGGCTCAGCTCACAATGGCGTCTCTTCTTCAGAGCTAGCATATAGCATGATAGACTAGCCAATATAGCATTGTGGGCAAGCCCACTGGCCGGGGTCATTTGATCCTACGTCTTCAACCTTCCTTCCCTGTTTCATTCACTAGTGTACAGATTTTTTTATGTATAATGGTGGACATAGTTTTGCGCAATTCCAAAATATTCCGTTTTGTTTGGAAATCATTGTTAAATTTGTTTAGAATCAATTTGTTAATCTCTAGTTGCCATAGCAAAACAGATCATATTTTTGTTTTCTACCCTGCTTGCTCTGTATCAGTTTAAGTGTGGTTGAGGCTGTTGATTTAGAGACAACTGTCTGTAGACAGCATTTTTGGGGGATTATTGACACTTATCAGTACAGAGTAGGGTACTGCCTGGCTGGGTGATATGCCTTAGATGCAGCTCATGAAGTAGTACTGCTTTTCACTGAAGAGACATAGTGGCGTATAGAGATTTATTTTTCAAGTAATGCCACATGGGGAAAAAAGTATGCAAATGAGCTTGCTCAGACAAACTGAACCAGAGCTATCCATTAGTATGTTGCACCTTTTGGTGCTCAACTTTGACATCAAGTCTAAAGTTATTCTAAATAATGTATTAGACAGCAGTACTCCCAGTTACCAAGTGTTATTCCTCCAGGAATCCTGAACCCAGATTCTCAAAATGTAAAAAAATAAATTTAAGGGGGCAGAGGTAATGTAAAAAAAAGTGGATCTCCTTTATTCACCCAATGCAACGTTTCAAGTCATATCAATGGAGCCTATTGAATACGACGAAGGCTTGACAAAGGCTCCAATGGGATGAGCTGAAACATTGCATTGGGTGAATAAAGGAGATCCACTTTTTTTTTTACATTTCCTCTGCCTCCTTACATTTTTTATTTAAAGTTATTCTAAGTTAGTCTGAATGTCGCAACAGATAATGGCTTAAAAATTAATGTGATATGATTGAATTGTAAAGTGTAAAATGTAAATGGCAGTTTTACTGTTTTACTAGTATGAACAAAGATGGAAACAACATAAATCCAAGTATATCCTTCCAGTTATAATGGTGTAAACATCCATCATATGATCACAACAATTTCAATAGTTCATTATTGCTAATTGGTGATGTAAAATCTGTAAAATGTAGCTTTAAATGGTCACAAAATTTCTAAACAACTTCTTCTCAAAGATTACTTTAGATGATCACTTTGATTAAAAATGTTCATGTTAAGTATTAACCAATAGACCTGACAGAACAACAGACGTGCAGGTTGGGGGACACCTGGGAAATAGTGACCATAAAGTAATAACCTTCCAATTGTCATTAAAAATAGTGTTTCTTCAGGGAGGAACAAAAATAACAAACTTCAAAAAAGCTAAATTTAGCCAATTAAGAGAGGCCATAGGCCTAACTAACTGGGACAAAGTCCACAAAAATAAAAATACAGCCACAAAATAGGATATTTTTAAAAGCATCCCAAAATATAATTGTGAGAGGTACATACCTTATAGGAATAAAAGGTTAAGGAACAAGAAAATAACAATAATTAGATAAATGGATAAATAGAACTGTAAAGAAAACAATAAATGACAAAAAGAAAGCATTTAAATCACTAAAAGAGGAGAGTAGCGAGAAAGCACTGAAAAACTATAGGGAAAAAAATAGAATATGTAAAAATAACTAATTAAAGCAGCCGAGAGATTAATTGCCAAAGAGAGCAAAACTAACTCTAAAATGTTCTTCAATTATATAAATGGTAAAAAGAATAAATCTGAGATGTTGGCCCTCTAGAGAGTAGTAAGGGGCAGCACGGTGGCTCAGTGGTTTGCACTGGTGCCTAGCAGCGCTGGAGTCCTAGGTTCGAATCCGATCAAGTGCATGGAGTTTGCATGTTCTCCCCGTGTATGCGTAGGTTTCCTCCAGGTACTCCGGTTTCCTCCCACACTCCAAAGACATACTGATAGGGACCTTAGAGTGTGAGCCCCATTGGGGACAGTTTGATGCTAATGTCTGTAAAGCGCTGCGGAATATAGTAGCGCTATATAAGTGCATAAAATAAATAAATAATGAGGCGGGAGTTGCAGAGAGCGATGAGAAGAAAGCAAAGCTATTAAATATAGCTTTTAAATATGTTAAATATATTACATTTTTATTCACAGAGGAAAATAAACATTTAGATGAAATGCAGAATGTAAAAGTAAATTCCCCATTAAACGTTCCCTGTCTGACCCAGGAAGAAGTACAGCGGCATCTTAAAAAAATTTAAATAGACAAATCGCCAGGACCAGATGGCATACACCCCCCCGTATCCTAAGAGAATTAAGTAATGTCATAGCCAAACCCTAATTTCTGATATTTAAAGACTCTATACTGACAGGGAGTGTTCCACAGGATTGGCACATAGCAAATGTGGTGCCAATATTCAAAAAGGGTGAAAAAACAAAGCCAGGAAACTATAGGCCGGTAAGTTTAACATCTGTCATGGGTAAACGGTTTCAAGGTTTTGTAAGAGATGCTATCTTGGAGTACCTCAATGAAAATAAGCAAATACCACCCTATCAGCATGGCTTCATGAGGGATTGGTTTATGTCAAACTAATTTAATCAGTTTCTATGAGGAGGTAAGTTCTAGACTTGACAGCGGCCAATCAATGGATGTCATATATCTGGACTTCTCCAAAGCATTTGACACTGTACAGCATGAAAGGTTAGTATATAAAATGAGAATGCTTGGACTGGGAGAAAATGTCTGTATGTGGGTAAGTAACTGGCTCAGTAATAGAAAACAGATGGTGGTTATTAATGATAGACACTCAGATTGGGTCACTGTGACTAGTGGAGTACCTCAGGGGTCAGTATTAGGCACTATTATCTTCAATATATTTATTAATGATCTTGTAGAAGGCTTGCACAGTAAAATAAAAAAAATTGCAGGTGACACTAAACTGTGCAAATTAATTAACACTTAAGAGGACAGTATAATGCTACAGAGGGGTCTGGATAGATTGGAGGCTTGGGCAGATAAGTGGCAGATAAGGTTTAACACTGAAAAATGTAAGGTTATGCACATGGGAAGGAATAATGCAAGTCACCTGTGCATACTAAATGGTAAAACACTGGGTAACACTGACATTGAAAAGGACCTAGGAATTTTAGTGAATAGGAAACTAAGCTGTAGAAACCAGTGTGTCACAGATGAGGATGGGGGAACCCTCAACCATGCGATGTCAATAGGATAAGGGTAGCTTCTAGGCCAGGATGACAGGATCAGGGAGCAGGTCACCTCCTAGCTCGTCCCTAATTCTGACCCTGACTCCTAACCATATGAGCCAACCCAGATGGTAGGAGGGCTCATACTCCAGAACCTAGGGTCCCTATTAGCCCTCAGGAAATCCCTGGACTAGGAGCAGGGTAAGAAGACCTGTTCCTCCTAGACACGGATGAACAGGAGTCTCGCTGGCCAAGGAGCAAGGAGAGGGGAAACATATACAGCATATGGATATGGCAGGTGAATTAAACCAGTACTACACCTACCTGCCACAGACACGCTGACTGGAACCCGTGCACAAGTACTGATATCCACACAAACATTAAGGACACAGCACACACACAAATCACACAGGTACCCAGGACACCCATAGCTGCAATAAATATAAAGAGCATAAAAACATCTTCTAAACATCATACATATATTTTTTTTGACCACAAGGGTGGCCCTCACTGGATAGATGGCATATGAGACCAGGAGGAAAACTCCAGCATAAAGCATGGCTGGAGTATCCCTCAGCTACAGGCATCCAGCAGAAGCTAAATAGCCCAAGCAGCCACACCCACACACACATACTAGGAAAGGAGTTAACCCTCCCAACACCAGACAAGGAAAGTGTCACTTAAAGGAAAAATGCACACACAACTAACTCCTGTGCACACCAGACATAGAAAGTGAACACATTCAAACACACGTTGTCAGGTGCAACCGCATGCCTTAACAGCGAGCCGCTTAGCAACCAGCTTAGGCTGCTACACTGCCAACAACATTATGTTGCCAGCGGCAACCACACGTGAGACAACATACTAACTGCCCTCACCTGCGGTAGACAACAAGCAGACCGCTGACAACTGCATGCGACACAAAGAGTCACGACCAAACCATAGTCATGACACAGTGTCAGGCAGCTGCCGCAAAGGCCAATAAGATAATGGGTTACATCAAAAAGGGCATAGATGCCCGTGATGAGAACATAGTCCCACCACTTTGCCAATAACTGGTCAGACCACACATGGAGTACTGTTTACAGTTCTGAGCTCCTTTGAACAAGGCAGACATAGCAGAGCAGGAGAGGGTTCAGAGGAGGGCAAATAAAGTAATAACTGGAATAGGGGGACTACAGTACCCTGAAAGATTATTAAAATTAGAGTTATTTAGTTTTGAAAAAAGATGACTGAGGGAAGATCTAATTACTATGTATAAATATATCAGGGGTCAGTACAGAGATCTATCCCATGATCTCTTTATCCCCAGGACTGTGACGAGGGGACATCCTCTGCGTCTGGAGGAAAGAAGGTTTGCACACAAACATAGAAGAGAATTATTTATGGTAAGAGGAATGAGACCTTAAAACATTATTTTATAAATAATAATAGAATGTTTTAAGGTCTTCCTATTATTCAATTTATTGCTATTCACAAGTTGGGTGCCATATTTATATTTTGTGTGACCAGCCACTACCTTGGTCAAGGTAAGATACTTGATAAGAGCAATGAGACTATGGAACTCTCTGCCTGAGAAGGTGGTGATGATGAGTTCACTAAAAGAGTTCAAGAGGGGCCTGGATGTATTTCTGGAGTGTAATATTATTACAGGCTATAGCTACTAGAGATGTGTCGTTGATCCAGGGAGTTATTCTGATTGCCTGATTGGAGTCGAGAAATAATATTTTTCCCCTTAAGTGGGGAAAATTGGCTTCTACCTCATAGTTTTTTTTTTGCCTTCCTCTGGATCAACTTGCAGGATAACAGGCCGAACTGGATGGACAGATGTCTTTTTTCGGCCTTATAAACTATGTTACTATGTTATCCATCCTAAGAACACTTCTGACAACTCTGTCACTTGGGGTCTCCCTTCTAGCAATTTTACTTTTCATATACTGTTACTAGGTTAATCCCATCTATACCAACAAGGGCATCTAGATGGAATGAGGAAAGTGGGTGTCCCCAAAGCTCAGTGAGCTTCTGAGCTCAGTGCAGAGGCCCCTTCACCATCCAGGGCTCAGAGCCTGAACACTACAGAATGCTCAGTATCTCAGACTGCTGTTTTTTCCCCCCCTCCAGTACATAGTAAGAGCATTTCTTACTCCAGTCATAATAGAATTAATTTAAGAAGTGCATGTGTGTCTCTTCATGTGTTGGTTTTAGTTTATTAGTCAGCATCCCTCACTGGACTGACGATGCATCAGTTTACATAGTTCCTGTGCTGTAATGGGAGGCTGGAATAGATTCTCACTCTGTATCCAGCAAAAGCAGAATTGAATTTGTGAGAAGCTCTAAAACTGCCCTTAAAAATTAATTTAATTCTTCTTCAAAATATATTTAGTTATGTCATTCGGTAATATCAAAGCTGGATGGCAGTGAGATGTGAGCCCACTGACAATTGTGCTCTCATCATACAGATTACATTTTTGACCATGAACATTCACAGGGTCAGATGACATTTACCTAATGTGTATGGTGAGCCTTAAAGGGAACCTGTCATGTGGATATTTGATTATAATCTAACTAATTATATACAATCATTAACTACTAAAAAGTGCCTTAGATGTATTCACTTACTGGTGTGACAGATGGTTACCTCATAATATACACACGAAGATGCTGCATGCTAATGAGCTGATTTGAGTCCAGCGTGATGTCATTGAGTCCAGCTATAGCCACTCCCCTGCCCATCTGCTGCTGATTTATATGGAAAAAAATGTCATTCAGCAGCAGGTGGGTGGGGAGAGTCAGGAGCTCATAAATATTTATGACTCATCATTATCAGCTGGAGCATTTCAATACAAGATGATGGCAGATTAACTGGGTCAATTAAAGAAAGTGACCCAGCATTTTGCTAAGAGAATCAGTCACTTATTTATGTTGCCCTTAGTTAGGACACCATAAAACTGGTGACAGGTTCCCTTTAAGTTGATAATTAAATTGGTTAACATGGTCATTAAGGGCCTTTTTAAACAGGCAAAGATTGGGACAATTATGAAGGACGAACGTCCACACTTTCCCAGTAATTGCCAATGATCACCTGACGAACAAGCAAAAGCAAGTATGTCGGGCATCTTTCGCATCTTTTTTAGTGGCACCAAACATCTTTATTGTTGGCAGCACACCACCCTGTGTAAAGAACAATAATTTATTCCCATGCATAACTGATCACTGCTGCATGTTAACAAGAGGACAATCATCAGGGATAAATGTCCTCATTCACGAATAGTTCCTGCTCTTCAAACCTGTGTAAAAGGTCTCTAAGCCTGCAAAATCATTCATGTTAATTCATTTGGCACTTAAAGATGTATACACTAGAGTACATGTCTTGAAATGTGTTTCAATTCTGATTCTAACTAATCAGCTGGCAGATTTGATTTTAGTACCCAATAAATTTGACCCAAATGCACAGAATGACCTGAAAAGTTGTGCATGACAACCCAATTCATGCTCGTTAACACATAGCATTAGTAATGTCAATGTGACAGTGACATAAATGGCTATGTGTAAATGAATGGGAGTCGGTGGTAACAAATATAGCCTGTTTAAAAGAAAAACGCACTGCACTGTTGTTGTTTTTTTTTAAGTTAAAATGTGATCCAGAAATGATCCCTTTTTGGTGGCAGATGCCGTCTTCTCTGTTTTCTGACCTGTATTATGGTGGGCGTAAGTTTGAAAGATTCATCCAAGTTGAATTGCAAAAGATTAGGATTAGCCTGGAATAAAAAAAATTGGGGAAATTCAAGACCAACTGATTAGTTTAGAATTTTTGGATTTTATAGATTTGCTTATCTTTAGTATATACCTCTTGTAACTTTTATCTAGGATACACCTGATGCAATCCAACACAATAATTTTTCTTACTTCAAGAATCCTACCTCATGGTGTTTTACAGCCCACAAAAACATTACTTTATTGGAATATGATGCCAAAAACAAGAGACCTCCTCAAGATTAAATACTGCTTATTTTTGTACATTGACAGTCATTGAAATAAATTTTATTTAAAAAAAAGGGCTACAAATGCTGTCATAATAATTAACCCCTTAGTATCTGCCTTTTTATGGTGGGCTTAGGCTGGGCCGTTTTTTTTTCGTCGGCCCAGTCTACGCGCTGCACAGCTCTCATGAGAGCCGCGGTCCTGCTCTAACAGCCTGGACCGGCAGGCTGTTTAATGCTTTACATGCCACGGGCAATGGTGCCCGCCGCATGTAAAGCTCTGACAGAGGGAGCGGACTCCCTCTGTCTCCCATCGGCACCCTGCAAATACGATCGTAGGGTGGCGATGTGTGTAAAGGCAGGCTGGGGTCTTATGAAGGCCCCAAGCCTGCCTTAAGTAGTTTCCAGCAGGCTGTGCCTCTCTGGTGCAGCCTGCTGGTCAATGTCAGTACAGCACTGACATTAAAATGCAATGCATGCATTTTAAAATCAATATTGTCTGTTATATTCCCCGTGTGTGACTATTACCTGGTAAAAAAAACAACACATTTTTTAAATAAAAAAAATTCCATTAAAAACATTTTCCCCCTTTGTTTGGCATCCGTAACGACCCACACTACATAAATATCATGTAAATTATCCCCTACGGTGAACGCAGTAAAACTTATAATGTAAAAAAGCACTGGCAGTATTGCTGTTTTTCACATCTTCCTCCCAGAAAGAGTTAAAAAAAATCTAAAAGTTATGTGTACACCAAAATGGCGCCATTAAAAACTAAGGAAGAAAAACACTTGGTCAGTAAGGCCCAAAACAGGCTGGTCACTAAACGACTAAGTTCTGATTACTTGAAACAAGTTAAATGATTGGACATGTTCAAAAACGTTTTGAGGTTTCTCATTATGACTTCAGTCAGGGCTTGTGGCAACAATTGGCAGAAAAGCTTGGCTACTGTTTTATATCCAGGTTTGGCTTCTTAGAAAAGTTTGGGGGTAGTGCCTGCTTAATAGAGGTATTGGTTATTCCATTTTACCTCCTGCAGTTTCCTGATTTGCATTGTGACTCAGTGGATACATACTGGTCTCTAACAACAGAAACCATTATTCTCCCATACCACCCACTACCAGTGATAGGCAAACTGTGGCTGTCCAGCTGTTGCAGAACTATAACTCCCAGCATGCAAAGACTGCCTACAGCTTTCAGCCTACAGCAGGGCATGGTGGAAGTTGTAGTTTTGCAACAGCTGGAGAGCCGCAGTGTGATGCCCCACTCTGACGATGTGCGGAGGTCGGCCAGGATAGCAGCACGAGTTTAGTGTTTGTTTTGGTGCCGTGCTGGATCTGCCTCTCATCAGGTGCACTGGGTGGAGTTATTAGTTTAAATGGCACTCCAGCCAAGTGCTCTGAGCGGATTATACTAATCATTGTGGTCTGGGAAGCTTGGAGAGAAGGTTGGCTGTCTGTTCCTGCTCAGGAAGATAAGTGTAATTTCTAGTTTGGTTGTTTGTGTCATCTGTGCGAGCAGGCTGCTCCTATTTCCCCACTTCACCATCTCAGGGAATTCAGGGTTTTGTCAGCCCAGGCTGGAGGACACATCACACCTACCTTCAAGGTCTGCATGTGGGCTGAGCAGTGCAGGGAAAGAGGTCAGGGATTAGCTAGGAGGTGACCCTTCCCCTGTCTCTCGTCCAGAGCCTGGTTGGTGCGTTATCTGTTATACTGAGTGCATGCCTGCCGTGACACGCAGTTTGCCTATCACTGCACTAGACAAACAAAAGGATTTGCAGAGTTTAACTTAAGAACACCCATTTTATCTGAATCTTTCCTAAAAAAAAAATACTTTGTTAATCAAAATTGCCCGCCATGGTCATATTGGATACTTTGCTAACAAAGTAGTAAGCCCTAACACATTTCATATCTAGAGACATCTTACTTCAGTACATTCAGACACAAATAAATATCTATTATAAATTAATTTAGTCTTAAGGAGTTGTCCAGCAGGATAATTAAAAAGGGGCAAAAAGGGTGTGAGTGAAAATAAAGTATTTTTTCAGACTGTCCAGGAATTAACTGCCAGTTGGTGACCCAAATTGGCAGTAAATCACAATTGCCCATTTTCAGAATGGGATCTACTTTTTTATGGTGCTTGTTGGATGATCTGATAAATGGCTAGGGGACCAGGGACACTTGTCAAAAGGAGGACACTGTTGTAAATTTACAGCATTTTCTTTCTCAGATACATTGCTAATCTCATATCAGGGAATGCAGCCACAATATCCACTTACTGCACTTGCTCTAAGGTTATTGAAACTTCATTTATGTCTGTGCTGCTACTCCCCAAAATCCTGTTCTGTGTATATATGACCTATCAAAGTGTATGTGAAGGAAATCCCAGTATAGGGAATAACAGGGATTTAGCTGAGCCCTAAATCCCAGTAATTAATAATCTTGACCTTGGGGGTAGCTATATTATAAACTGAACTACACAAAAAATCCTGAAATTATTTTAGAACTTCTTGTAACTGGACTATTAAAACAAATAGAGATATAATAAAATAATTTTCTAATTAAATCCTACTGACGCTTTGCTGGTCCCCTTTATCAAATATACAGCAATTTTCCCCATCTTGCTGAAAGATGTCCATGTCCATGGCTGTGTTTACATTTTCATCAAAGAATACTATATCCATAATCCATGCACCATGAATACATTGACCCATAATCCATGTATTCATAGCTGCGCATCAAATGCTGATTTTCGGATCATGAAGCGGCTGCTGGTGCAGCCCATGTGAGTTTTATATGTGTTAGTACACTCTGTTAGATAGAACCACACTTCATCTGACATGATGTATTGTCCACATGTCCATCTATGATCATAGTCAACCACAAAACACCACATTCTTCACTTTATCCCCCTCCTATAACTCTTATACCTCTGACGCTCAGTGTGGCTTCAAGTGAAGATATTTCAGTACACATCTACTGGCAAATTTACTGAGTATGTGAAAACCCCTTTTCATAATGAAAAAGGGTTTATCCATACTCAAAGAGTTTCTCTCGATATACCCTATCTGAAATGAAGAGTTATTGTGATCCCCATATGATTCCACTCAGTGGCTGGCACATCTGCTGGGGCAATTTTCCATTTTAATTCCTTGAGCTTCTCATACTCCTTTCCTGGATGTCTGCAATAATGATAGGTATCTGAACACATGGTTGTGGTGATTTTCTTTGGCATCAGCCACAGATTCTGTGTTACGCCACTTCCACATCAAACCATGTAAACTGCTTTTTGCTGGAATGGTAATGTCCATAAGTGGGCCAGCAAAAGAGTCCAGTGTTTCTATGAATGAGTCTGTGTATACACAGGCCTCTACTCTCACAATTATTTGTTGGATCAAACACAGAATGTTGGACACACAACACTACTGCCCTTGACAAAGAGTTCCACATGAATGGCAGAGAAGGATATGATTGGCCTCTAATTTCTTACAGTGCTCTGGTAAAATAAAAGCTGAGCTGAATGGTGGCTGTGGGCAGCAATGACAGTTTTACAGTAAGATAGTTTTGATAAAGAAGGCCCGATAATGATTATCCTGTACCAACCACACAAGGGAAACAAGGATATGCATTTTGTGGCTGACCATATACTAATAGATCATCTACAGGTCCTAATTTAGAACTTTAGCGCAACACACAAAATTATTTGTTAAGGATGACAGTCATCGACTCATACTGCCCTCCTTCCTCTGCCCATGCTCTTCTTCTAGACACCTCAGACAATTTCTAGTAGAGAGAGTTGTACACAGTGCACACAGGGGGTGCCCAGTTCAAAGGTCAGATCAAGTACCCAAGCGAGCCTAGTGGCCAGGGTCAGTTGTTTTTAACATTAGTGTTGGACATGCTCCTTTGCAAGCCAACAGAAGAGCCCCACTATTGTCCTTTACCAGAATACTTGATCATTATATCTAGTGTATGGCAGACATTCTAACTGTACACTGTATACAATATATTTTTATGAGAGCCCTATAGTATTGGTATGGATGCACAGGACACAGCTGTGGATATTTTATAGTAGTACTCGAGTGGACAAGGTAATGGGTAGTGTCCCTGGCAGTATTATAAGACATTGTGGCAGTATGTTATGTAATCTCTATGTTGATGATGTTGCCCCCCCCACTAGAACTTTGAATTGTGCACCATGGCTGCTCTAAGTATGGAAAAATGCCACGGGCAAGCATAACAAATGTTATTTAACCCCCTCTCCTCCCATTCTGAAGATGAATTCTCGAATTGCATTTTACCCACTATGAACACTACATTTGTTCTTATATGGGAACCCTTCTTAAACTATGGAACCCATTTGCTTTTTAAAAAACATAACTAGAGATGAGCGAATTTCATATTTTAAAATTCGCTCACACTTGGTTTGTTGGTAAAAGGTGAATTGCATTATGGATTTCGTTACCATGGACCATAACGCAATTCTATAATTGAATGCATAACGGAATGCCTTTAGAGGCATTCCGTTATTCATTCTGTCATAATAGAAGTGTATAGGCTGCAAAATGGACCCGTCCCGTTTCCGTTATGCAGGAGAGTCCTCCCCTGCATAACGGAAGCGGGACGGATCCGTCTTGCAGCCCATAGACTTCTATTATGACGGAATGAATAATGGAATGCCTTTAGAGGCATTCCATCATAGAATTGCTCTATGGTCCGTGGTAACGGAATCCATAACGTAATTCACCTTTTACCAACAAACCAAGTGTGACATATGAAATTCGCTAATTTCTGATTACAGAGGGTTCATCTTCATTAAACCCTATGGATAACCGCTAAAGTTACATCAGCTGCAGTAGGGAAAATTTAGTATTACATGCTGGCCATTGAAATAAATGATCATTCATAAAATATATGGATGTTTAGGTCTTTCAGAGCAAGAGCCATTATCTTCAGAAGCTCTCCTCTCTATGATATTCATAAATTCTGATAGGGCATATGGAAAGTGTTCATCTTAATAAGACAAGTCCTTTGAAGCTGATCCATCATAAATATTTTTAATAAGTAGTACATTTATTTATTTTATGCATTTATATAGCGCTTTACAGACATTAGCATCACTCTGTCCCCAATGGGGCTCGCACTCTAAGTTCCCTATCAGTAAGTCTTTGGAGTGTGAGAGGAAACCGGAGTACCCAGAGGAAACCCACACAAACACAAACTCCATACAGAGGTTGTCCTTGGTCAGATTCAAACCTAGGACTCCAGTGCTACAAGGCACTAGTGCTAACCACTGTGCCACGGTGCTGCCCTACATGTGAATAATATATTAAAATTTGGAGTATATCCAATTAGTGTCAGTTTACGGTAGCTTCTTCCTCAATTTCCAGCATGCTGTATTCCCTTTGCTCACTTTCTATATGCAAAGAAGTATCTCCCAGGAAAAAATAACTGTTTCCCTATTGCCACCTTTTGGAAGTGGTTCCCTATGAGTCAAAATCGGATTTTTTAACAAGTCTTGGAATATGGCAAGGGAAAATAGCCAAGTCAAAAATTAATTCAGCTTTTTTGGTGTGTTTGCCTCCAGATGGATATTCGGCTAGGCCAGTGTCATGTTCCAAGGCTTGTTAGAAAGTCAGATTTTTACTCATGAGGAGCCACTTCCAGAAGATGGCACTAGCGAGATGGTTCTCTTTATCTGTGAGATACTGTACCTCTTTGCATGCTATTTTCCTTCGGAGCATTGCTACCAAGTCTCCATATACAGCTGGTCTCCTTAATGATGTTTATTGTGGTACTTGTGGTCCACTGCGGGCATCCTCCATTGTATGCATTTTTGCTGGGGATCGCCATTACCAATGGGCCACAAGTGCAGGATTTGCTCCCCTGTGTATATACATGCACAACTGCATATGGGTTTGAGCACTTCCTGCCTGTTTAACACCACGCCATTTTTTCAGTTTGTTTGTATATAGAGATGCCTGGAGGTGTATAAACTCCAAGGTAAATGTGCCTGTTTTCCATCCACAGGCTACATTTAGGTGCACCTGTGAGGCCTGGGCCATATTAGCCAGTCTTGAGTGGGACTCGCAGACTCCTCCCTCCTCCCATTGCTAGCATGGTTTCATGCTGGAGGTAACTGGTGAGTTGTCTGTGAGTCTGACCTTACGCTCCTGTAATTCGCCCACTGGCCCCTGGTATTGCCCATACGGCTCAGGTAGGTGAGTGTTAGGACCCGAGCTACTTGAGAAACCTTGGCGCGGTGCTTGGGCTCAGACATGTCCTCCATAGTAGGATATGTTGGCTAATCTCTCAATTTTAACATCAGTTTGAAGTTTTAGGAAGACCGCAGAGTGCACCTGTCTTTGCTATTATTATATTCCCCTTAAGGAGAGCCAATACCCCCCCTAAGCTGCACTCATTATACAAATATTCAGAAACTCTTCAGTCACTAGCAAATCCAAATAGTGTAAAGCAGTAAATACTAGACATGGATGGGAGTAAAGCTGCAGCAGTGGTTATGTCTAAATAGTCTACCTTCTTCAGTCACAGTGCCAGAGACACATGCTGTGAAAGGGGAGGGAAGCAGTAAGAGGAAGACATTTGATTGGCTCAGAGCATGCAGCACAGCTCTGACATCATAGGAAAAGCCATCCACTCAGCACAATCATAAAGAAAAGGCAAACATTTTAGAAATGATACAGTGGGAACGGAAAGACCGAAAAATGCAGAATATACGTAATATTTCTTGCTGCACACCACCCAGTACACATCTACAGCTGCCTAAGAAGTTTCTGCAATTTTCTAGAATTTGTCCTATTGACATCATTCATTTTCTGTTGATTTCTTTAAGTTATTAGTCTTGCTTTTTTACATTTTAAAATGAAAGCACATGCACACACGTGTGGTCCTATGGCTTGTTCCTATTCTCTTTGCTTTCTGGGCTTGGATCTTGCTCCTGATGTCCATTACTAAACTCAGTGAAAGCTATTTTGCTTGAAACACACCACCCATTTACAGTTTGCAGTGTACTGTTTTCAGGAACAAGTAACCTTGGATCATTTTCTGTGTCAATAAACCAATCAATACGTTACAAGTGCTCAAGCTGCTTAGGCCATTTGTAGAAGTCTATAATCTAGTAGACAAATCACAATTTAGTCAAGCATGATCAAGTGATTCAGGAAAAGAGTTTTACTGATTCTCACTTTCCCATTTCTGTCCTCACACCAGGCGCTGCCCAAGAACGGCTGTACAATGCTTGGAGAGGGTGTGATATAATACGTTCAGTGCAAAGAATGGGAGCTATGTATACTACAATCTTACTTTTGCATATTTGTAAACATACTGGAGACCTAAATATATTGACTATTATTGTGCTTCAACGAAAAAGGAGAAACAATATATGAATGAATGATCTAGAACCCAGAACTACAGTGAAGACTATTTAGAAGACTATCTTTTTAGATCTTCTGTTAGTCTTTTATGATATTTTTTATTTAGAAGATACTGCACTTTATTTAGACCCATGGTCTTCTAGGACAAATTTTCAGGTCTCTTATTCCTATGTATGTTGGCCTACTTCTTTGAGAGTAAGTAAATCTTGACTGTGCTGCTAAGGTTTATAAGCATTACTAGGGCTGGACAATTTCTGAACACTCCTTCAAACACCATTTCCAGTTTGCACTACAATTACCACAACCATATGTGCCATCTATCCTAATCAGGATTAAATCAACTTAGGCTCATTAATGGTCTTCAGAGCAGTGATCGGCTTCTTATTAACACAAATGCTCATGGGTAAGAACTACTTGAAGCAACCATACTTGAAGAGCATGACATAGTTATTTAACTGAGGTCCAAATGCTGATAATAAAATGAAAGGCTATGCATATCTTTTGGCCACTTTTTTTTTAAATTATCAATTTATTTGTATTTTAGGCTTAAAAACATGTTTGCACCATTTGGCTTCTGCAACTTCTATGCTTTGAATGTGATCTTTTAATAGTAAAAAAAAAAAGTTTTTCACCAAAACACCAATCCTAAAGAGGTTCTCTGCTTCAATTTATTTTCACATAATTATTGTTAATGTAGCAAGGTTGCATTTAAAGCTTTTACTCCTTACTCGATCCTTATTTAGTGTCTATTCTGCATTGGGATGAATACCATAGCAACATGGGGCAGACAGGTTGGCCTGCAAGTAATGAAAGACATACTGGTTTATAGAGACTTGAAGGTTCACCACCATTCTTCAAGTAGTTGCAGCATGGCTTCCCCTCTTCCCTCAGTAGTCTTATTACAGCCTCCACCTTCTCTCATTTGTCACAGAAGGGACTCCTCCTCAGTCCCCAGTCAGTAAAACAGACTGACTGTAAGCAAGTTGCGTCGTTTTTCACAGGCTGTGACATTTTCTAAACATTTTTAGGGGATCATTTGAAGCCTCATAAAAAAAACTGATTATGATATCTTTCCTCATGATAGACTTTTATTCACGAAGAGTGAAGCAGATGATTAGCCCTTAAGGCCTCATTCAAACAGCCGTTTCCCAGCTGTGCCTGTATTGCGGCCCGCCAACAGCTGGTCCAACAATATGCTGGCATCGGCTGTGTGCGTACCCATTCACTTTAAGGTGAGGGTGGAACTGAGGCACGGTACCCCACGGAAGCACTACAGAGTGCTTCTGTGGGGTTTCTCTCCGTGCCCCCGCACCGCAAAAAATAGAACATAATCTATTTTTTGGCGGTGCAGACGAATTCAACTTAAATGGGTCTGGATCCGAATACAGAATACACACAGATTTTGCCCCTGCATTGGGGACCACAAATTGCGGTCCCCAATGCATGGAACGGCCGAGCAACAGCCATGTGCATGAGGCCTAAGGCTGTATTACATCAGCACATAATCGTGCAGATCGTCGCTAACAAGCATTCATAGGAACACTCGTAAGGTATGATCTACGTGTATAATGGTGCCGCCAATTACCCGATGAATGAACAGTTGCTCGTTCATTGGGCAAACACCATTTTTAAGCATGCTTAAAAATCATCATTTGCTGGTGGCAGATCGTGCTGGCTAATTACAGTCTGCTGCCGGAAAATAATGATTTTGTATGGAGACGAGCGATGGCATTAGTGATCGCTCCTCCGTATACTGTGAAGGAGATCGTTGCATGCAATAGCAGTAATCTCCGCCATTGACCAGCAGGCGATTGCTGTGAAGGAACAACTGTCAGCCACATTTGCTGATGTAATCGAGCCTTAGTCCCCTCTATACTATACTGTGTTACCCAAAATGAATCTATAGCAAGATCCTTTTTATTTTTTGCCTTTTTTTTGTTTGTCTTAGTTGAGCATTATCCTGCTAAGTAGTTAATGCGGAGACAAAAAAAACATATTTTTGAAAACTTTGAAAAGTACAGTTAATAGGAAAGCACCCATTACTCGGCATAACTTAATGAATTGGAACTGCATGTGTACTAATGAATATAAAAAGTATAAATGCCATACTTAACGTAATGTTTTATGTAATGCACTGTATTTGAAATTTCAATGGACTTTTTAATAAGATATATATATATATATATATATATATATATATATACACAGTCTAAAGTAAGTAGGGTTATTAACTAACCTTTACCATACATGCTTTTTCACATCTTTGACTCTATATCAGTCAAGCTATGAAAAGTGTCCGTGACAAAGACCATGCAAGCATTTCCAGCAGTGAAGTGAGTTAAACAGCAGCAGGCATAAAACTATTAAGCATTTAGAAATTCAATCCACATATGAGTTGAAATGATCTTGGGAATGCAGTCTTTAAGATTATGCTACAATATCTAAAATATTTTCATTACCTAAGAATGAGCAGCGGAATATCCGGCATTATGAAAAATGTCTCAGCACATAGTAGCAGGAGGTCTGGATAGGCTGTGCCAAGGGATTAAAAAACAATGACAGAGAATAAGAACATCAGGCAAGCAAAGCGAACTTCACAAAGAGGCAAAAACATTGCTTTGAGAATGACATTTTAGAGATTACAATTTGTATTTTCAGACACATGGCATTATCCCTTGTGGGGTTACAGAATTTAATGCTATTAAAGTAAGTAGGCAGTCAAAGACAGTGTGGACATCTACATTTTCATTAGATAAAAAAGATGCAAATATGCAAACGCCTACCCACTCACTACTTCCCAAAATTGTTAGGCTCAATTTTGTTCTTTCATGAAACCAAAGTAGAATTATCTGCTTATGTCCCTCTATGACACTATTAGAAAAAAGTCATCTAGATATTATTCTTCTTAAAATACCAAGAGGATCACGGGGCTAATTCTACTAAATGAAGAAAAGTAAACTATGTAAAGTTCAGAATTTGCAGCATTTGTGATGTCTTTGTTGAAGTAGATGAATGCTGAGCTGTTGATATAACAATCCATGAATTCAGTTTAGACATTTCCTAGCCAACCAATTAGGCATCATATGGATGCATGCGCTCTACGTACAGTAGGGAAGATAAGTATTTGATACACTGGCGATTTTGCAAGTTTTCGCACCTACAAAGAATGGAGAGGTGTGTAATTTTTATCGTAGGTACACTTAAATTGTGAGAGACAGAATCTAAATAAAAAAAATCAAGAAAATCATGATTTTTTTAAATAATTAATTTGCATTTTATTGCATGAAATAAATAATTGATACAATAGAAAAACAGAACTTAAAGGAAATCTGTCACCAGAATCATCACCATTAAACTAAAACTATTGTCTTGTAGCACTTACTACCTCATTTCCACTATATTCCTTACGCAAATGAGGGGCGTTATTTTTGTTCAAAGGCGCCCAGGAACACCCCCATTGAGTGCCCAGGCCCGCCCTCCAGCAGAGCCCAAGCACGCCTCTCCTCGGCTCATACTCTACGCCCCTAGCAGCGCAGTTGTCCCCCCCTATATCACTAACAGTAGATAACCCCACCCAACCTTGCTTTCAGCACCGCTGACAAATCACGCTGCGCTTCTTCTCTTTCAGCAGAGGATGAAACGGTCACTGGGCTCAGCGCATGCCCAGTAAAACATTTGAGGCTGATGCCCTCAGTTGAACCGGAAGAGTGGAGGCGCAGGCAGTGTTCGGAACTGAGGGCATCAGCCTCAAATGTTTTATTAGGCATGCGCCGAGCCCAGTGACGAGCTGTTAGGTCAGAGAATTAAATTTTTTGCCGGTTGCTTCTTTAAATAAGCCATGTTTCTGCACATAGAAAAGATTGTCTCACAGTCAATTGTTGCCAGGGAGAAATGAGAGTGGGAAAAGATGGCAAGTAAGAAGTGATTACACAAAAATGCATTCCATTTCTACACATAAGTTTACTTGTTTTTTGGCTGAATGCATGCTTTGGATCCAAGTTTTGTGAACTTTTTAGACTTGGTTGTGCGATGGTATTTCAACATCCATAATATAGGGTTTGGCTAAAAAAGGTGGATTTTTATTTACGCATTGAAAATGGAAAAACAATGTCAACTGTAGACCTAATTTGAAAAAGTTCTATACCCCACAGAGTGTAAGTGCAGCACTAATTACTTGGATAACAAACACAGATGAATATTCATGGACACTGATTTCAGACTGTTTCAGTTAAATATGTTTTGACGTCGACTCCAGACCAACAACTTGATTTTGTTTACAATGTAAACCTTTTTATAGCAAGTTTCTTAATTGTTTTCAGCAACGATTACATCTGTCTTACCTTAGTTAACATAAACATCTCGAAATGTGATTGTGGTCTTGTTTTTATTTTCCTTTTCTATAGAACATTTATGGAATAAGCGGACACCGCTCTTTCTGTAATAGATCCATTATGTTCTGAATGTATATCATTTGCCATCATTTAAGGTAATGATGAAGTCATTAATTGCTGTGGAAAACCCCCCCACTAAATTGCACTAGTTTATATTCAATCTGCAAAACTATTTCATAAGAAATGTTGCCAATTTCCATACTTCCATTCTTGGTCAGATAATGACTAGTGTTGAGGAGCATGATCGGCCGAACTGCTATTCGGCTTAAGCATCACTATGCTCAGCAGATCTGAGTGCCCGGCCAAATAATTCGGGTGCTCAAATACAATGGAAGTCAATGGTAGAACCCCAGGCACCCTCTGCTCGGAAGAGAA
This sequence comes from Bufo gargarizans, assembly GCF_014858855.1. Classification (NCBI taxonomy): domain Eukaryota; kingdom Metazoa; phylum Chordata; class Amphibia; order Anura; family Bufonidae; genus Bufo; species Bufo gargarizans. The sequence goes on from NC_058084.1 coordinate 69,050,324, forward strand.
AAGAGTGTCTGGTTCATAAAAAAAGGTTAGAAATTGATGGAAACCCCATTAAAATGGTTTGGCAACAGCATTAAGAAGATAGCTGGATGCATCTTAGACTCCTATTATGTAAGACATACAATAGACAACAACACAAAGGCTATATGCCAAAAGCCAGGTATGTCCAAGCCATCCATCCATCCATCTAACAGATAACAGCCAGCATACCTTACAATGGCAGCCTTGTACACTATGAGATATTCCAAACCAGCTTTCATCTGACTGAGAACCAGTAAACCTCAAAGTTATTTTGCATCTGTTGGATGGCTTGGGTGGACCTGCACACCTAGATCAATTTAATTAGGGTGACAAAAAGTTTTCTAATTATCCTAACATAATATTCAATAACCTTTCTATACAGTTTTGTCGTTAAAAACGAATTTGCATAAACATGGACATTTGGGTAAGACATGCAAATGAGAAGAATCTCTCATAAACAGCGCCCTCTATTAGTTGTATAGTGTTATGACAAGACTATTCACTCACAACAGCGAATAGTCTTGTCATAACACTATACAACTAATAGAGAATGCTGTTCATGAGTCATGATTCATGAGTCATGAATCATGACTCATAAACAGCGCCCCCTATTAGTTGCATAGTGCTATGACAAGACTATTCACTGAGATCATATATCGTAATATTATATGATCGTAATATTCTAAAAAAACGAATATATAACAATATAGCGAATATTATGTAATAATTATGTAGTAAGTCAGTGATAATATCTGACACTGGAAAAGATGGGTAATAACTCAGTGTAGATCACGAGTTATTACCCAGCTATCCCAGTGTCAGATTTTATCACTGAGTTATTACCCATCTTTCCCAGTATCAGATTTTATCACTGAGTTATTATCCAGCTTTCCCAGTGTCAGATTTTATCACTGAGTTATTTCCCAGTGTCAGATTTTATCACTGAGTTATTACCCAGTCTTCCCAGTGTCAGATATAGTCACTGAGTTATTACCCAACTTTCCCAGTGTCAGTCGTGGCCAAAAGTTTTGAGAATTACATAAATATTGGAAATTGGAAAAGTTGCTGCTTAAGTTTTTATAATAGCAATTTGCATATACTCCAGAATGTTATGAAGAGTGATCAGATGAATTGCATAGTCCTTCTTTGCCATGAAAATTAACTTAATCCCAAAAAAACCTTTACACTGCATTTCATTGTTGTCATTAAAGGACCTGCTGAGATAATTTCAGTAATCGTCTTGTTAACTCAGGTGAGAATGTTGACGAGCACAAGGCTGGAGATCATTATGTCAGGATGATTGGGTTAAAATGGCAGACTTGACCTGTTAAAAGGAGGTTGATGCTTGAAATCATTGTTCTTCCATTGTTAACCATGGTGACCTGCAAATAAACGCGTGCAGCCATCATTGCATGGCATAAAAATGGCTTCACAGGCAAGGACATTGTGGCTACTAAGATTGCACCTCAATCAACAATTTTTTAGGATCATCAAGAACTTCAAGGAAAGAGGTTCAATTCTTGTTAAGAAGGCTTCAGGGCGTCCAAGAAAGTCCAGCAAGTGCCAGGACCGTCTCCTAAAGAGGATTCAGCTGCGGGATCGGAGTGCCACCAGTGCAAAGCTTGCTCAGGAATGGCAGCAGGCAGGTGTGAGCGCATCTGCACGCACAGTGAGGCGAAGACTTTTGGAAGATGGCCTGGTCTCAAGAAGGGCAGCAAATAAGCCACTTCTCTCAAAAAACACCATCAGGGACAGATTGATCTTCTGCAGAAAATATGGTGAATGGACTGCTGAGGACTGGGGCAAAGTCATATTCTCTGATGAAGCCTCTTTCCGATTGTTTGGGGCATTACGAAAAAGGGTTGTCCGGAGAAGAAAAGGTGAGCGCTACCATCAGTCCTGTGTCATGCCAACAGTAAAGCATCCTGAGACCATTCATGTGTGGGGTTGCTTCTCATCCAAGGGAATGGGCTCACTCACAATTTTGCCCAAAAACACAGCAATGAATAAAGAATGGTACCAAAACACCCTCCAACAGCAACTTCTTCCAACAATCTAACAGTTTGGTGAAGAACAATGCATTTTCCAGCACGATAGAGCACCGTGCCATAAGGCAAAAGTGATAACTAAGTGGCTCGGGGACCAAAACGTTGACATTTTGGGTCCATGGCCTGGAAACTCCCCAGATCTTAATCCCATTGAGAACTTGTGGTCAATCCTCAAGAGTCGGGTGGACAAACAAAAACCCACTAATTCTGACAAACTCCAAGAAGTGATTATGAAAGAATGGGTTGCTATCAGTCAGGAATTGGCCCAGAAGTTGATTGAGAGCATGCCCAGTCGAATTGCAGAGGTCCTGAAAAAGAAGGGCCAACACTGAAAAAAACTGACTCTTTGCATAAATGTCATGTAATTGTCGATAAAAGCCTTTGAAACGTATGAAGTGCGTGTAATTATATTTCACTACATCACAGAAACAACTGAAACAAAGATCTAAAAGCAGTTTAGCAGCAAACTTTGTGAAAACTAATATTTGTGTCATTCTCAAAACTTTTGGCCACGACTGTAGATTGTGAATATTCTAATCACAATTTTTTATCGCATATTTTCCATGCTAAAGGCTACACTAATAAGCTTGTCATAAGATTCCGTCTAATATTCTTGTCAGAAGACTATGAAACCAATAGATGGTGCTATTGAGTTATAAACAGCGCCCTCTATTGGTTTCATAGTCTTCTGACAAGAATATTGGTCTTGTCATAAGACTGTGAAACCAATAGAGGGTGCTGTTCATAACTCAAGAGTGCCATCTATTGGTTTTCATAGTCTTATGACAGCTGAAAAAGAAGGCAGATTCTGCTCATTTGCATGTCTTTCCCATATGCCTATGTTTATGCAAAAATGTTTCTACATGGCAAAACTGTATAGAAAGGTTATTGAATATTATGTTAGGACAATTCGAAAACTTTTTGTCGCTCTAATGATATTGATCTAGGTGTGCAGGTCCACCCAAGCCATCCAACAGATGCAAAATAACTTTGAGGTTTACTGGTTCTCAGTCAGATGAGAGCTGGTTTGGAATATCTCATAGTGCATAAGGCTGCCATTGTAAGATATGCTGACTGTTATCTGTCTCATGGATAGAGTGATAGATTGCACATACCTGGCTTTTTGCACATATCCTTTGTGTGGTTGTCTATTGTATGTCATGCATAATAGGAGTCTAAGATGCATCCAGCTATCTTCTTAATGCTATTTCCAAACCATGTTGTAGGGGTTTTCATCAATTTCTAACCTTATTTTTAATGAACCAGACACCCTCTTCTCTTCCGAGCAGGGTGTGCCTGGGATTCTTCCATTGACTTCCATTGTGCTCGGGTGCTCGGTAGAACACACGAGCATACCGATGTGTTCAGCCAGAGTACACAAGCACTTTGGTGCTCGCTCAGCACTAATAATGACAGTTTTACAGTTTGGAACATATTATGGGTGTGGAATCACTGTGTTAAGCAACAGATTTGACTTTGGGCTAATTCTAATGGCATTATCCTGGAAATCCCTGGTATTCATGCTTTAATGTTTGTACAGGGCTATGTTTGGCCTTCAGGGATACGTGAATGAAATGTTTCCCTGAGACTCTTGATAGAACCCACATTTGATATTTTTACATATTACTATACCCTTTTTTACAATTCCCTGTGCATTAAACCGCAATGGCATACTTTTTAAAAGTAAAACTTTTACAAAAGACAGTATATTTAAATCACCATCAAAACAAAGACAATTCAGCTGAAATTTTAATAGGCATGACACAGGACCTATGCCAAGGAAAAGACCCTTATGAAACCCAGGGAGTTTTTGTAAAATTGTGCCCATATGGCAGAGTCAGCATCTGAGACTAAATCACTTGGATAAAGGAAAGCCTACATTATAGATGACAAAAACTAGATAGTGGTGTTACTTTATAGATCGTGAATAGTGACTGCATAATGAAGTCTTGTGAAATGTTTTATCAAAAGGAATTTCTCATCATTCCTTTCATTAAAATACATACGCAAACAGTTCAAAGTTTCCGCTATATAAAATAGGTGACTACAATACATAATTCAGGTAGGTATAGTAAAGAGAGATGAGCAGAACTGCAGGCATAATACATTTTCTATATCCACCTGGAAGTGCTCTTGTACTTTCACAGCTACAAAGCAATAACTTAAAGTATGTACAACTTAGCTTTTGACCTTTTGTTCTGAAACCTGTGGAAATAGTTATCAAGGAACATTCCTTTGTGAGTAATAATGCAGTAGTCATATAACTTTAACAAAAATGCAAATCGGAATCCTATGCCTTAGTCCTGATATTTTATTCTTTGGATGAGACGTTTCTAGTGAATGACCAACAAGAGACTATTTAAGAGATCTCCTCTGAGCTTTAATAACAACCTGCATAGAATGATCACGATATATGCCATGACAGACGATGGAACTGTTGAGGTCGTGATGCACAGAATATGTAATAGAAGCTGGTTTAGGAAGACAAATTTATTTTTCAGATATTAGAAATGTCCTTATTTGACAAGCAAAATACAATATCAAGATGGAAGGTAAGATAAAAGGACTCCACATATAGTTGTGGAACAGGTGTTAAAAAACATCCTAAAAATGATCTACTTTCACCGAAACAGTGAAATGAGATTGTGACCTTTCCCCGGGGAAAGGAACACATGTGTGTGACTGCTTTATGTGTACATCAGTACAAATAAACAATGCATACTAATAATTGCACATATTGTATTTTGGACACTTGTCATAGAATCAGCCAAGAGCTTGTGCATGGAGTATGAGGCATCCTGTACTGTACCATAGCATAACGAGAGAACAATTATTTATAATGAAAAGGGTATTCCCATATTATACATCTATATCCACAGTACATGCACTTCTATGGAATGTATGGAAACAGCTGAGCAAGAGTACTTGGATGTTTTTGGAACTCCAACAGAAGTGAATGGAGTTACAGCCACCTCTTTGTTCATAGTGGCTTTGTCAATAGGAAGACATTTATAGCATATGGCAATTCCTTTTGCATCATACATACAACAAAGGGGAGGGCAATGTCATTCAAAAGTTAAGGGCATTGTCAGTGGCATCTCTAGCTTTCAAATTGGGAAGGGGGGGCACACTGGGGGCCAGGACAAAAGTAGGGGGGGGGGCAGCTATAACAATGATACATTTACACAAGTATGCTTAGAAATGCTGCGATACTTTACCCAATACCCAAAAACCGCAACAGGGAAGAAAAGTCCTGCTGTGTGTGGTTTAAAAAAATAAATACAAAATCACTCAGATTTCAACATGTCCTAGCTGCCTGTGGATGACACTTTTATAGGGAGGGGATCTGTGGATGACACTGCTATGGGTGGGATCTGTGGATGTCACATATCGCATATATATATATATATATATATATATATATATATCATCTTATGCTATATGTGTCATCCACAGATCCACCCCATGACAGTGTCATCCCCATTTTCCCCTCCATAACAGTGTCATCCACAGATCTCTCACAGGAGTGTACATTTGACATTTCTAAACTGTGGCAGATCCAGAGCCTGGTCTCGGGAGAGGTACTTCCAGATTATTTTCTGTCCGTCGCCACAGAACAAGGGTGCTTATAGAACAGACTACACAGTGTAGAGGTTTACTGTACATTGTGTGGCACAGTGTAGAGGTATACTGTATATTGTGTGGCACAGTGTACGCTATACACTCACCTAAAGAATTATTAGGAACACCTGTTCTATTTCTCATTAATGCGATTATCTAGTCAACCAATCACATGGCAGTTGCTTCAATGCATGTAGGGTTGTGGTCCCGGTCAAGACAATCTCCTGAACTCCAAACTGAATGTCAGAATGGGAAAGAAAGGTGGACTACAACAGCAGAAGACCCCACCGGGTACCACTCATCTCCACTACAAATAGGAAAAAGAGGCTACAATTTGCACTAGCTCACCAAAATTGGACTGTTGAAGACTGGAAATTTTTTTGCCTGGTCTGATGAGTCTTGATTTCTGTTGAGACATTCAAATGGTAGAGTCCGAATTTGGCGTAAACAGAATGAGAACATGTATCCATCATGCCTTGTTACCACTGTGCAGGCTGGTGGCAGTAGTGTAATGGTGTGGGGGATGTTTTCTGGGCACACTTTAGGCCCCTTAGTGCCAATTGGCCATCGTTTAAATGCCACGGGCTAACTGAGCATTGTTTCTGACCATGTCCATCCCTTTATGACCACCATGTACCCATCCTCTGATGGCTACTTCCAGCATGATAATGCACCATGTCACAAAGCTCGAATCATTTCAAATTGGTTTATTGAACATGACAATGAGTTCACTGTACTAAAATGGCCCCCACAGTCACCAGATCTCAACCCAATAGAGCATCTTTGGGATGTGGTGGAACGGGAGCTTCGTGCCCTGGATGTGCATCCCTCAAATCTCCATCAACTACAAGATGCTATCCTATCAATATGGGCCAACATTTCTAAAGAATGCTATCAGCACCTTGTTGAATCAATGCCACATAGAATTAAGGCAGTTCTGAAGGCAAAAGCGGGTCCAACACCGTATTAGTATGGTGTTCCTAATAATTCTTTAGGTGAGTGTATGTGTATAACATAAACATATTTCACAAGAAAACTTACAATTACTTGGCTTGGCCCTTGGGGATCTCGGACACCACTTCAACACTTTGGCCGGGGGCTCGGCAGAGCTGATGTGTTTTATCCTAATGAGAAAGATTTCATAATAAGGATTTGGAGAAGGGGCAGAGGAATAGCAGAGCAGGGAGAGGCTGGTGCTGCTACTAGGGGGTCATACCATGGGGGAGTAATAAAGCCCACCATAATTCCCCCCCAGTAGAAATAATTCTCCTTAAAATGTGACAATGCAAAAAATACCCCCTTGTAATGCCCCCAGTTGAACTAATGTCCCCCATAATGTGCCAGTATAAAATACCCCTATATAGTGCCCCCAGTAAATGCCCCCATAGTGCTCCTCTCCTCCCTTCCTCCTAGTGTCCCCCATAATGTACCAGTATAAAATGCCCCATATATCATGCCCCAGTAGATGCCCTCAGTGTCCCCCATAATTTGCAAGTATAAAATACCCCTTCTTAGTGCCCCCCGTAGATGACTTCATAGTACTCCTCTCCCCCTTCCCCATAGTACCCACCATGTGTCCCAGTATAAAATGCTACTGTACCTCTGCATTGGGCTCTGGTGACCTAGGAGTATTCTTAGATCTTCTAACTAGAATGTTATTATGTCAACCAATCACATGGCAGTTGCTTCAATGCATGTAGGGTTGTGGTCCTGGTCAAGACAATCTCCTGAACTCCAAACTGAATGTCAGAATGGGAAAGAAAGGTTGGCTACCACAGCAGAAGACCCCACCGGGTACCACTCATCTCCACTACAAATAGGAAAAAGAGGCTACAATTTGCACTAGCTCACCAAAATTGGACTGTTGAAGACTGGAAAAATGTTGCCTGGTCTGATGAGCCCCCATATAAAATACCCCTTCTTTGTGGCCTCAGTAGATGCCCCTATAGTGCCCACCAATAATGTGCCAGTAATAAGTGCCTCCATCATGTGCCAGTATTGTAATAAGCCCCCCATCATGTGCCAGTAATAAGCCCCCCATCATGTGCCAGTATTGTAATAAGCCCCCCATCATGTGCCAGTAATAAGCCCCCCATCATGTGCCAGTAATAAGCCCCCCAATGTGCCAGTAATAAGCCCCCCCAATGTGCCAGTAATAAGTCCCCCCAATGTGCCAGTAATAAGCCCCCCCAATGTGCCAGTAATAAGCCCCCCCAATGTGCCAGTAATAAGCCCCCCAATGTGCCAGTAATAAGCCCCCCCAATGTGCCAGTAATAAGCCCCCCAATGTGCCAGTAATAATCCCCCCAATGTGCCAGTAATAAGCCCCCCAATGTGCCAGTAACAAGAGCCCCCCTTATTGTGCCTGTAAAAATATTGTAAAAAAAGAAAAAAAACACTTATACTTACCTCCATGTCAGCGATGCGTTGCAGGCCTCTTCCGGCCTGTGTCCCGCGCTGTATGGCTCAGGCGGCACGATGATGTTATTGCGCCCCCCTGCGCCGGCCTCTGATAGGCTGCCGGCCTAGTGCCTGCAGCCTATCAGAGGAAGGGGAAGGCACACGCCTCTCCCTCCCCTGCACCGCCGCAGCACAGGTAGATGACTATGGAGATGAGCGCAATGGAAGCACTCATCTCCCTGTACCCGATTGCGGCGGCTCACTTGCGGGGGCATTATAGTTGGGGGGGGCACAGCATGATGTAGGGGGGGCCGTGGCCCCCTCTGGCGACGCCACTGGGCATTGTACCCAGCCACGTTACTGTGCATGGCTGTTCTAGTAAAGACTTGCTATGATAACCATGATATTGATCTATCAATAAGTCTGGACACAGGAACCATCAGCTCCCTGGTTCGGTGTCTAATCCTAGAGCTAGGTGGGCATTTGAAATTAGACACTTACTGCTTGTCTGTGCCTGTGATTTTTGTTTTTTTAGCTGCATTTCTGTTGGACCTTTCTATGTATTGACCTTGGCTCATTTCTGGATTTACTCCTTGTGTGCTGTATAGGTTTCTACTGATACTTCTGGAGTAGACTACTCAGCTTGTTTCTGGATTAACCTTTTGTCTCCTGACTTGGCTTTCATTTACCCTCCTGGCTTTGATTCTGGCTTATAATTTTTTCCTGCTACTCCTTGGCATCTGACAGGTCTGCTACCCATGAGCTTGCACCTGTTTCTGCCACCTTACTCTGCAGGGGTAACCTGGGTCTCTAGCAGTTAAGTCCAACCAGCCTTGCATTGGGCTCTGGTGACTTTGGAGTATTCTTAGATCTTCTAACTAGAAAGGTGAAGGAAGATAGATAGCGGAGTTTGCTGGTGGTGGTCCCAAACAGTCAACATGTATTATTTTTCTTACCACTGTAATCTTACAGGGTTTGTCCAGGATTAGAAAAACATGGATGCTCTCTTCCAAAAACACACCTGTCCATGGGTTGTGTCTGGTATTGCACCTTGTCTCCACTGAAGTGAAAGGGGAGCCACTTACAACCTTTAGACAGGTGTGGCATTGTTCTGAATGAAAATACTCATGCTTCTCTTTTCCTGGATAACTCCTTTAACGCAAATGTCCTCCTTTTAATACCATTTAATTCAGTCCAAAATTGTTTTTAATGAAATTTTCTAACAACTTTTCGCATACTACAAATATCATTTTGGCTCCCTACAACCATCACTATAGGGAGCTTGGGAGTAAGGGTACATTCGCATATGTGGCAGGGGAGGATTCAAGATTTCACCGCCCTATCCCCATTGACTATAATGGGGTCCAGTGGTGATCCAGCCACTTTCTGGCATAAATGATGGGTTTCAACTGACAGCTGTTATTTGTGCTAGATCCGGGTCGGATTCAGGTAAAGGGGCTTTCTGTGAATTAAATAGTTATGATCTATATTCAGAATAGGTCATTATTATCTGATCAGTGAGGGTTCGTCTCTAGGCACCCCCCTGAATCAGCTGTTTAAAGGAGTCACAGTGCTGGAGAAGTGCTGCAACCTCCTCATATTATACCAAGAACCGTGACATACATTGTATAGTGACTGTGCTTAGTATTGCAGTCAATTCCATTCAGGTGAATGAGACTGAGCTGCACAAAGGCCATGCAAATAATAAATGTAATGTTGCAGGCCAAGGAAAAGGTCACAGCACTTGCCAGAGCGCTGCAGCCCATTCTGACAACTGATCGAATAGATTGTATAGGTCATCAATATTTAAGTCCTGGAAAACCCCTTTAATACAAGTGTATAAACAGTAGGCAGTAAGCTCCTAAGTTCCCTTTAGTGGTGGCTACAGGTAGCAAAACTGTGATTATTTAACCCCTTAAGGACCGGGTCATTTTTCACCTCAAGGACCAGACTGATTTTTGCAAATCTGACCAGTGTCACTTTATGTAGTGATTACTTTAAAACGCTTTTACTTATCCAGGCCATTATGAGATTGTTTTCTCATCACATATTGTACTTCATGACAGTGGTAAATTGGAATCAAAATATTTCATTTTTGTTTATAGAAAAATACCAAATTTACCCCAAATTTTGAAAAATTCTAAACTTTTCAAATTTCTATTTCTCTGCTTTTAAAACAGATAGTGATACCTCATATAATAGTTATTACTTTACATTTCCCGTATGTCTACTTCATGTTTGGATCATTTTGTGAATGCCATTTTATTTTTTGGGGATGTTACAAGGCTTAGAAGCATATCTTGAAATTTTTCAGAAAATTTCCAAAACCCACTTTTTAAGGACCAGTTCAGGTCTGAAGCCACTTTGTGAGCTTACATAATAGAAACCACCCAAAAATGACCACATTTTAGAAGCTACACCCCTCAAGGTATTAAAAACTGATTTTACAAACCTTGTTAACACTTTAGGTGTTCCACAAGAATTAAAGGGAATCTGTCACTAGCATATTAGCCCAATTTTTTATTTTTATGAATCCATGTGTAATAAAGTAGAAGTCCAGCAATACAAATAGCAAGCTTATACTAAGACGGGGTATCAATGTGTATAAACAGTCAGTCCAGCAGGGGTACCCTGTTCATTCATTAAGTAACTAAATTTAATAGGAAGTTTCAGAATTTACATATACACAGACAAATACAGTTCTATGCAAATGATCCATGCAGAGGCCAGAATATGAGTTAATACCTAAGGTAAAGGTATAAAAAGCGGGAGGCCGGGGAAGAATATCCCTAGCACTGATTCCCTGATCTGGTCCTCTGCCCAGGGACGTCTCCTGATGGTGGGGGCGCCCTGTCCACGTGCCTAATCTCCAACTCCTAATTATCCCTGGTGAGGTGAGTGGTGGAGTGGGAAGATATGCGTGGTATCTAAATGGAAAACTAGCACAGATAGAAAGGATTAGTTACAAAGGTGTCCACTGTATACTACCCTCGTGGCGTAACCAGGAGGTACAGGGCACACCTAGAGGATAAAATTTAAAAATAAATAAACGCACAATTAGGTATAGATATATTTAGGATAGATGACCTACAAGCCCCGACGCGTTTCACCCATACAGAGGGTTCATCAGGGGGTTACGTGTGGTAGGTATGCAGAGATAACGGGACCATTGCCAATGGTTATGACCGCCCCAGTTCAATGATACGTGCGTGCATAAATAACAGGAATAAACAATCCTTATTGACACTACAGACCCAGAGTAATAAGACGATTGCCAAATGGCAGTTTACATATGTTTTTTGGCAGCGTGGTTAGTAAACTCGACTGCCAACGTACACACTGAAAAAATAAATAGACATATAGGACCCAGGTTAGTACAGGTAAGATAACAAACGGTGAATGCCCATAACGCTGAGTATTATATGTAAGTAGATACCTGAGGTTGGCAATGAAAGATTGCAGAAAAGGTCGTTCCTGAGGAGGCTCATACATAAGAGCATGTATATGACTGGCTGAAGTGCACCACGAGGGATACAGGTGCCCCAGTTTAATAACCCAGGATGCCGGGCTAACCACCCAGAAGATACCTAAAAGATATATATACCTCAACATAAACTCAGGGCTAAACACCAATTGAAGATAATAAAGAGACATTGTCTGGTACTTACATAGTGTGGTCAGTTGTGTGGAAGAATGGGTCTGAGGTGGTGATCCTCGGTTTAGCCCTCCCTTTAAATATCCCCAATGCCCAATCACAGGTGAAGGCACTTAGCTAATTAGAGTGTGGCCATAGGAGTCAGGGCGTGCCAAGGGGGGGCGTACTCAGTATTGAAACCTTGTCGGTGGTCTTGACCGGCGGACGCATGGTGGAGGTGCCCCAGGCTGTCCTATGTTGTTTGTATTCGGCCTGCGTGTGTGCTTAGGTCGCACGCCGGTATGCGTGTCAGCGTGGACCGCACACCGGAAGTGACGTACATGCAGTCACTATCAAACCGGAAGTGCGGTGTGTGCGTGTCAGCTTGACACGCACCCTGCCGCTGATGCCTCCCAGATGATGACGCGCCGGAACGAAGCTATCCTGATACAAGGAGACAGTGGGCTGCACAGGTAGTGATGGTCAAGCAGTGCACTTAAATGATAAGGGATAGTCTGTGGTCCGGTTGGGCCAGGCCACAAATGAGACGATGACCACGAAGTTGCAAATAATGGGCATAGTTAAGGGGACATATACAGGATGGGGCATGAGGAAATACCGTGCCAGGGAAGATGCACATAGGGCTGTTAATGTACATGTATATAAATACTAAGGTAAATAAAGATGTATAGACGGAGCTCCCTTGAGGATGACAAGGAAGCCCAATTCAGGGTATGTCACTGTGCATAGACATCCCATTGAATGTAACATTCGGGTACTTAACGTACCCAGGCTATATGTCATGGAACTAGAAATCTTACTGAGGCCAGAAATGCAGAGGGGATGACCACCTGACAGGGGAGACCCCGCTACGTGGCCAGAGCAGTGAAACAAACGGAAGTTCATGACAGAATGGATGTTGTTATTCATGTCGTAGGGCATATAGAGAGCATGAGCAGTTATAGAAAACAAGAAAAAGTCAAGGATATCAATTTGAGGACAGAGAAACGAAGGCAAGAGGGGTCACCACCATGACAGTCATTTACATGAGTGGCCACGGGTGTGGGCTCTTTTTTGATAAACATCGTTTACGTGTTCTAGGATTCTTCTCCTGAACTCACGTATCGTTTTGCCAACGTAATCCATAGGGCATGGGCAGTTGGCAAAGGTAGACCAGCCCACTGGATAGACAATTGACAAAATCCCGGACCTGGAACGAATGACCAGTGACCGAGCAGGTCGAGTTTACTAACCACGCTGCCAAAAAACGTATGTAAACTGCCATTTGGCAATCGTCTTATTACTCTGGGTCTGTAGTGTCAATAAGGATTGTTTATTCCTGTTATTTATGCACGCACGTATCATTGAACTGGGGCGGTCATAACCATTGGCAATGGTCCCGTTATCTCTGCATACCTACCACACGTAACCCCCTGATGAACCCTCTGTATGGGTGAAACGCGTCGGGGCTTGTAGGTCATCTATCCTAAATATATCTATACCTAATTGTGCGTTTATTTATTTTTAAATTTTATCCTCTAGGTGTGCCCTGTACCTCCTGGTTACGCCACGAGGGTAGTATACAGTGGACACCTTTGTAACTAATCCTTTCTATCTGTGCTAGTTTTCCATTTAGATACCACGCATATCTTCCCACTCCACCACTCACCTCACCAGGGATAATTAGGAGTTGGAGATTAGGCACGTGGACAGGGCGCCCCCACCATCAGGAGACGTCCCTGGGCAGAGGACCAGATCAGGGAATCAGTGCTAGGGATATTCTTCCCCGGCCTCCCGCTTTTTATACCTTTACCTTAGGTATTAACTCATATTCTGGCCTCTGCATGGATCATTTGCATAGAACTGTATTTCTCTGTGTATATGTAAATTCTGAAACTTCCTATTAAATTTAGTTACTTAATGAATGAACAGGGTACCCCTGCTGGACTGACATGTGTAATAAAGTACCTTATTTCCATATGTCTTGTTCTTTTTATTCTGTGTCTTGTCATTTCTTCAAAAAAATGCTTTTTATGATATTCAAATTAAGCTGTAAGGAGCCCAGAAGGGCGTTATTCTTTGTCCACGGTGCCCAGGAACGCCCCTCTGAAGAGCCGTGCCCGTCTAAATTTGAAAACTAAGAACTCCTCCAAGATCGCCTAAATCGCCTCCCAGAGGCGAGGCTAAGTGCTCCCCCCCCCAGCGCCGCGCTCTGCGGCAAACACCCCCGATTCTCCTCTCGCCCGCATCCGAAATCCCTCGCAGGCGCAGTGCTGGCGATTGCCTGCGCCTGCGCAATGATAAGACGACTGAGGGCAACAGCTTCCAGCTGGCTGAGGAAAAAGCGAACACGTCACTGGGATCAGCGCATGCCCAGTGACGCTGTTGGAGCTGTTGCCCTCAGTCGTCTTATCATCGCACAGGCACTGCATCCGCGCGGGATTTCGGATGCGGGCAAGAGGAGGATCAGGGGTGTTTGCCTGCAAAACGCGGCGCTGCGGGGGGGGGGAAAGCACTTGGCCTCGCCTCTGGGAGGCGATTTAGGTGATCTTGGAGGAGTTCTTAGTTTTCAAATTTAGGCGGGCACGGCACTTCAGAGGGGCGTTCCTGGGCACCGTGGACAAAGAATAATGCCCCTCTGGGCTCCTTACAGCTTCATTTGAATATCATATAAAGCGTTTTTTTTAAAGAAATGACAAGACACAGAATATAAAGAACAAGACATATGGAAATAAGGTACTTTATTACACATGGATTCATTAAAAAAAATATTTGCTAATATGCTAGTGACAGATTCCCTTTAATGGAAAATGGAGATGAAATTTCAGTTTTCACTTTTTTAGCAGATTTTCTATTTTAATAATAGTTTTTACGCTAACAAAGCAAAGGTTAACAGCCAAACAAAACTAAATATTTATTGCCCTGCTTCTGTAGTTTACAGAAACGCCCCATATGTGGTCGTAAACTGCTGTATGGCCACACGGCAGGGCACAGAAGGAAAGGAACGCCATATGGTTTTTAGAAGGCAGATTTTGATGGACTGTTTTTTTGACACTATGTCCCATTTGAAGCCACCCTGATGCACCCCTAGAGAAGAAACTTCAAAAAATGTGACCCCATTTTAGAAACTACACCCCTCAAAGTATTTAAAACTGATTTTACAAACTTTGTTAACCCTTTAGGTGTTCCACAAGAATTAATTGAATATGGAGATGAACTTTCCGAATTTAACTTTTTGGGCAGATTTCTCATTTTAATCATTTTTATGTCAGGATTAACAGCCAAACTAAGCTCATTATTATTTGCCCTGATTCTGTAGTTTACAGAAACACCCCATATGTGGTCGTAAACTGCTGTATGGGCACACGGCATGGCGCAGAAGGAGGCAAGGTAACAAAAAATAGTTGTCTTGTCAATCTTTTAATTTTTTTTATTTACAACGTTCATCTGACAAGTTAGATCATGAGCTATTTTTATAGAGCAGGTTGGTACTGACGTGACAATACCCAAAAAAAAAAAGATTTTTTAGTGTCTCCATATTCTGAAAGCCATATTTTTTTTATTTTTTTGGGTGACTGTCTAATGTAGGGGCTAATTTTATTTTGTATGAGATGACAGTTTGATTCGTACTATTTCAGGGTGCGTATGACTCCTTGATCGCTTGCTATTACACTTTTTATGATGTAAAATGACAAAATGGCTTTTTGATACCATTTTTATTAGATTTTTTTATGGTGTTCACCTGAGGGGTTAAATCATGTGATATTTTTATAGAGAAGGTTGTTACGGATGCGGCGATACCTAATATGTATACTTTTTTTATTTATTAAAGTATTATACACTCATATCATTTTTGAAACAAAATCATGCTTTAGTGTCTCCATAGTCTGAGAGCCATTTTATTTTTTGGGCGACTTCAACTTTTGGGGGTCTGATCCGCTCTGCAATGCATTATAATACTTCTGCATTGTAATGCATTGCCTGTTCGCGTACTACAGTGAGTAGTACACAAACAGGTTGCCTAGGAGACCCAGCCTGAGGCTGGATCTCCTGGGCACCCGTAGAAGGCAGGTCCCAATGCTGTGCAAGGCATTGGGCAGCCTCTGCATGGCATCAGGCTGCCTTCTGACACATCGAGTCCCCGCCACAGCAGCACGGGGACTCGATGCGCTCCTTTACCCGCCGCAAACCACTTCCATGTTGCGGTCAGTGCGGACCGCCGCATAGAAGGGGTTAATCCACCGACATCGGCTTTTACAGTGATGCCGGCTAATACAGCAGGGGCCCAGCCACCAGGGACTGCCGGACCCCTGCAGTGATCGGGTGCGCACCGCTCCGGTGCGCGGTCGATCAGCCAGCCATGCATGTATGGCGGAATGCATTCTGGCAATGCATCCCCCGCTGTACATGCACAGCGTTTTGCGTTAAGGGGTTAAAGAGGGCCTTTCACCACTCCTGACATTTCAGTTTTAATAGCTACATGCATATCCCATGTAATAACTATTCTGGAGCATCTATTCTTATGGCTCTGTGTTGTGCCATTCCTTTATTATTTCTACTACAAACTATGAATGAATTGCTATTAGCCTTCAGTAAGGGTACAGAGGGGAGGTAACTAGTTGGGGGGGGGGGGGGTTACCTGCACAGACTCACTCTATCCAATCACTGATGCCATTGTCAGGATGTGCAGGTACACACCCCCAACTGGTTACCTCCCCTCTGTACCCTTACTAAAGGCTAATAGCAATTCATTAATAACTTATAGTAGAAATAATAAAGGAATGGCACAACATAGAGCCATAAAAATAGATGCTCCAGAACTGTTAGTAAGTGGGGAATGCATAAAGGTAATAAAACAGACATGTCAGGAGCAGTGAAAGGTCCTCTTCAACTCTATGTCTATGCAGGGGATTTGGATCATAGAATCAGAAAAACAGCTCCAACCCCTGTAAAAATATTTAAAAGAAATGAATCAGCCCAAAACTTTTTAACCCATTTAAAGCATAAAGAAAGGTGTTCATGGATCGAGGTTCATTTCAAGATTATTGGTGGCATGGCACCTACTATATTTCCTCTTGGCATGACTATAATACATTAAAAGGAAGCATTCATTAAACATGCATTTTAAAGTAAAAGAAAAATCGTTTTGGAATGGGTTGCTACTTTAGATTCTAGTAATATGTTTCCCCTTCACTAATGAATAAATGGTTTTCAGTGGATGAATTCTATATTTTTTCTTCTTCTATCTGGTAGGAAAAATGAATATCATATATCGCTTGGAAATGCTTAGTGCAGGTGGGAGAGCATAATTAAGTGTTATGAAATTTCAGTAGTGCAGCACATATTCCAGTAACCATTATACCAGATCTCACATTCCTACACAAAACCCAAATGAACACCCAGAATGCTATTTCTAACATTGTAATCGTGTTGTAAGTGGTTATTCGACAAACGTATACTTCCTCCTTTTTAGAGCTAAATCACCATGAAATGCAGTAAATAATATTTAGACAGAAAGTAGAAGCACCGGAAAGAACTTAGAGGACACACTAAAACACAAATTAAAAAAAAGTAAATATTATAAGCCGTATTAAAATGTGGGTAAAATTCAGGGGGCATACAGGAAACACATCTTACTAAACCCCTTACTAAACATTGGAACAAAGGATCCTCCTTGCCAGAAAGGTCATGGAGGCAAAAATGATGTGTGCTTTTGATCCATTCAACTCTAATAGTACAGACCCACCTACCTTTGACCATGCATGGCCGAAAAAACATTCTCACATGTGGTGGGTATGATGTTTAAATTTATAGTTAATGGGGGTCTATCAGCTCCAAAATCATATATGAATATATGGCACTTACTAATATAGCCTTTGCTGAAATTGTGCACAATTTTCTATATTTCAATATTTATGCCCCCTTGTTTACAGTTTTTTTTTTTGCTATCCACACAGAGGTCCTGTCCATAAAATGGCTGCTGATGGAGAGTCTTCTCTATTAAAAACACCACGTGCATTTTCTGGAGTTTTTTTTGTTTCAGAAGCTGATTTGAGGAACGTTTGAGAAGCGACTTTTTGGATTTCAATAGGAGTCAGTAGGGAAATAGAAAAACTTCATTCAAAAACTGTTCTAAAACACCTATAAAACTCAGCTACTCATCTGTCACTGATTTGAGTGCTGCAAATTTTGCTGTGTGAACATGCGTGAAATCAGCTGCTGAAAAACTCCATGTGCAAGGAGTTTTTACATTAAAAAGTCAATGGAAAGCTGTTGATGGTTTTTCAAATGTGGATTACGCAGTGAAAAACATCCATCTTCTGCTGCTGAATCAGTAGCAGATTTAAGCCCAACGTCTCACTTCTCTAGCGTTTTTCAAATCAGCTGCTAAAAAACCACATGGTCATACTTTTTACATTGAAATCAATGGGAAGCTGTTTATTGCATTTCAAAGCCTGCCTTCTTCTGCTGACTGTAGTACCACCAAAAATATTTTCGCAGAATATGCAAACGAGGGCAGTCATTAAGGGGTTAAAGTAGCTTTCCAAGACTTTTATACTGATGACCTATTCTCCAGATTAGCCATCAGTATCTGATCTGTGGGGGTTTGACACCTGAGACCCCTACAGATCAGCTGTTTGAGAAGGCACTGGTACTTGCAGCAGAGCCACAGCCTCTTCTCAGCTCACCAAGTCCAGCGCTGTACATTGTATAGCGGCTGTGCTTGGTATCGCAGCTCAGCCCCATTCAGTTCTATGGCGCTGAGCTGGGCCAAGGCCATGTGACTGACGAACGTGATGTCACATACTGACTACTCACTACTGTGAGCTCCAGTGCCTACTGAAACAGCTTATTGGCGGGGTTCCCCGGGTGTCGGACCCCCAGCAATTAGATACTTCTGAGCTATCCAGATATGGTCAGCAGTTAAAAAAATTCAGAAAATCCCTTTAAGAAGTCATGAGAAAATGTAATAACTATACTTTTTGTGTGGCATGAGCATTTAATAGTGATGTGCTGCCCCAATACGGAATTGCGGACCCGCACTTCCGGGTCCGCAATTCCGTTCCCGAAAAAAATAGAACATGTCCTATTCTTGTCCGCTATTGCGGACAAGAATAGGCATATTCTATTAGTGCCTGCAATGTGTGGCCCGCAAAATGCAGAACGCACATTGCCGCTGTCCGTGTTTTGCGGATCCGTGGATCCGCAAAACACATTACGGACGTCTGAATGGACCTAACTGCCACCGATATCTGAATAAAATGGACACCTGACCGAACTGTTGTATGTCAACAGGATCTGTCCCAAAATATCTATCATGGTGCCTGTAAAAATGAAATCATGGTGTTAGTAAGAACAGAGCCTAAGGCAGCAGTGTACAAAGATGCAAACCTGGAGACCCACAGCCCTGGGATTCTGCTCCGGCTTTATTAGGGCAGAATTGCTCCTTCTATTTCACACAGACACGGTAGATCCAGTACAAATTCCAAATGAATAAAATCCAAATGGAGAATATAATGTGCAATTCTGAATTCTTGAAAGGGACTTCACAGTATGACTGCATTTTAAGGCAACAATATAGCGTTAATATAAGCATCTGGGGTCTGATGGCGGCCAGTTAAAAGCATCATTGCAGTCAGAGAGCTGTAGCTCTCTGATATCTCAAAGGATGGCAAATGGTTCACGGATGACTGGATTTTGGGTTCATTTTGCAGATAAGAGATGTTAAGTCCTGTGACTGAGCTACAGACTTTAACCTCTATAATCCAGAAGAGATTTTCTTCAAAAGTATCCTATAGAGACTCCTTACAGTATAATGCGTGGCTAAATAAAATGGTAATCAAAAAGCAATGCACATCATTCCCAAAATCGTCATTATACAAATAATTGTGAACGTCTGAAAGGCACTTTGAAATGATTCCTTCACTTATTTCACTTGCTTTATGCAGGAGATATCAGAGAGGATTTCCAGTAGGGGTCGCTGATCAAGGTGGTGCATTATATATATATATATATATATATATATATATATATATACTAAACAAAAATATAAATGCAACACTCGGTTTTGCTCCCATTTTGCATGAGCTGAACTCAAAGATCTGAAACATTTTCTACATACACAAAAGACATATTAGGAAAAAGGGGTGGGGGGGTCAGTCAGCACATCCCAAATCGCACGTTGCTATGGCTGAGAACAAGACTGTTAGACAAAACATACAATGCAACAGCTCACTGCAAACCAAATAAAGTACAAAATTGCGCCACAGTTGCAAATGCTACACTAATAAGTTAGAGATGCTTGGCAAATCATTTTGTACAAAATTATTTGAGCCCGTCTGCTGCACGTCAAGGCGATCTCTAGTTAGACGGGTTCCTAACACTAAATTCTATCTGTTATGTGCCATGACAGCTACCATATAATTCAGCAAGTGTAGGTTCCGGGCCCAAATTATTTTGTACAAAATGATTTGCCAAGCATCTCTAACTTATTAGTATAGCATTTGCAACTGTGACGCAATTTTGTACTTTATTTGGTTTGCAGTGAGTTGTTGCATTGTATGTTTTGTTTAACAAAAGACCTATTACTCTCAAATATTGTTCACAAATCTGTCTAAATCTGTGTTAGTGAGCACTTCTCCTTTGCCGAGATAACCCATCCACCTCACAGGTGTGGCATATCAAGGTGCTGATTAACAACATGAATATTTCACATGTGTGCCTTAGGTCCCTTTCACACGAGCGGGTTTTGCGTGCCGTGAACGCATAGCACCTGCACTGAATCCTGACCCATTCATTTCAATGGGTCTGTGTACATGAGCGTTGTTTTTCACGCATCAGTTCTGCGTTGCGTGAAAATCGCAGCATGTTCTATATTCTGCGTTTTTCACGCAGCCCTGGCCCCATAGAAGTGAATGGGGCTGCGTGAAAAACGCATTGCATCCGCAAGCAAGTGCGGGTGCGATGCGTTTTTCACTGATGGTTGCTAAGAGATGTATTTTGTAAACATTCCGTTTTTTATCACGCGCATGAAAAACGCATCAAAACGCATTGCACCCGCGCGGAAAAAACTGAACAACTAAACGCAACCGCAGACAAAACTGACTGAACTTGCTTGCAAAATAGTGCGAGTTTCACTGAACGCACTCTGAACGCATCCGGACCCAATCCGCAACGCCCGTGTGAAACCAGCCTTAGACTGCCCACTATAAAAGTCCACTCTGAAATGTGCAGTTTGATCACACAGCACAATGCCACAGATGTCGCAATGTTTGAGGGAGCGTGCATTTGGCATGCTAAATGCAGGAATGTCTACCAGAGCTGCTGCCTGTGCAATGAATGTTCATTTCTCTACTATAAGCCATCTCCAAAGGCGTTCCAGAGAATATATGGGTGCGTTCTCATTACTACAGGTCCACTATACCAGCGGTCTATTTGGGTTTGACTACTTCTTTATTCAGACTTAATCTCAGTTTGCTTGTATTTTTCAGTGGTTTTACCTTACTCCACATTTGCTATATGCCTTACATTGAATGTTTATGTGCTGGCTTATAACATAATATATATTATTTGTGGCATTTTAGTGGACCTGTATGTGTCGGCTATATTTAATTTACTGTATACCGCACTTTGTCTCAATTGTATACAATTTTTAATGTGTATTTGTTGGTGTGTCAAATAAACTTTATATTTTTGATATTTATGGATTGTCGGATGTGCATATATGGGGTGGTTCTCATGACTCTCTCTAGGGTCAGTTAATATTGTTGTATGGTCTTTTCACCACCCTTTGAACTCTGTATTTTATTAGGTGTGCCCCCTGATCTGTGTATTCCAGAGAAGATTTGGCAGTACATCCAACCGGCCTCACAACCGCAGTCCACGTGTAACCACACCACCCCAGGACCTCCACATCCAGCATGTTCACCTGCATGATCGTCTGACAGCAGCAGCAACAATCGGTTTGCATAACCAAAAAATTTCTGTTTCACTGTTCAGGGCAGATGGCAGACAGAGTGTGTAGCGTCATGTGGGTGAGCGGTTTGCTGACGTCAATGTTGTGGATCGAGTAACCCATGGTGGTGGTGGGGTTATGGTATGGGCAGGCGTATGTTATGGACAACGAACACAGGTGCATTTTACACCGTGATGAGATCCTGAGGCCCATTTATGTGCCATTCATCTACGACCATCACCTCATGTTGCAGCATGATAATGCACGGCCCCATATTGCAAGGATCTGTACATAATTCCTGGAAGCTGAAAACATACCAGTTCTTGCATTACCAGCATACTCACCAGACATGTCACCCATTGAGCATGTTTTGGATGCTCTGGATCGGCGTAAACGACAGCGTATTCCAGTTCCTGCCAATATTCTACCGATGATGTGGTCACAGCACAATATTCATTAGCCTTTGGAAAGTGGCGGGGGCGCCATGCAGACCAAGGGGTAACACCTTTTACTGGTACAGCCCCTTTGGTGTGATGAAGGCCATTTTCTCTTTGGCAGCCTCCGTTAAGGGTACCTGCCAGTACCATTTGGTGAGGTCCAAAACAGAAAAATACCGAGCTTGTTCTAACCTCTCGGGGCATGGGATACGCATTAAACTTAGATAGCTTGTTTAATTTTCGAAAATCGGTACAAAACCCATCCAGTTTGGGTATCAGTACTATAGGGCTGGCCCACTGACTTCTAGATTCCTCAATGACATCTAGTTGCAGCATTAGTTGTACTTCTTCAGAGATGGCCTGTCGCCGAGCCTCGGGTACCTGTTATGGTTTCAACCGGATTTTGGCCTGAGGCTCAGTGACGATGTCATGCTGGATTATGGAAGTGCATCCAGGGAGGTCTGAGAACACATCTGTATTCCTGCAGACGAACTCCCTGGTCTCCTGAGTCTGTTTAGAGGAGAGGCTGTCAGCAATCTTCACTGTGGCAACTGCTTCCCTTACATCAGACTTAGGGGCCGGAACCTTTCCCCCTAGAAAACTCGGCCGCGGGCTATCGTCAGTACTGGTCGCCCTATCCTTCCACGGTTTGAGTAAATTCACATGCGCCAGCTTCCGCAGCCCTGGCTGGTGTACCTTGTAGTTTACTTCTTCAACCTTTTCGACTACCTCGTAGGGTCCCTGCCACCTAGCCAGTAACTTACTGTTCACTGTCGGTGCCAGAACCAAAACCCGATCTCCCGGGTTATAGATCCGGACCTGAGCCTGCCAATTACACACCCAACTTTAAGCTTGCTGAGTTGCCTCCATATGTTCCTTTACCAGTGGCAACATGGTTTCCATACGTTCCTGCATCTTGGTGACGTATTTAACAACACTTTTATATCGTCTGGGTTGTTGCTCCCACGCCTCTTTAGTTATATCCAACAGACCATGTGGATGTCTGCCATATAGTAGTTCGAAGGGTGAGAACCCAGTAGAGGCCTGGGGCACTTCTCGCACTGCAAACATAAGATAGGGCAGAAGAAGGTCCCAGTCCTTTCCATCCTTAGCTACTACTCGTTTTAACATAGTTTTTAACGTTTGATTAAACCTTTTTACTAGGCCGTCAGTTTGCGGGTGATGTCTGTATCTGTTTGATATTTAGCAACTTACAGAGCTCCCGCATGACCTTGGACATAAAAGGAGTCCTCTAGTCAGTCAGAACCTCTTTGGGTATCCCCACTCGGGAAAACATCTCCATTAACTCTTTTGCTATGAGTTTAGCCGATGTATGCCGCTGTGGCACCGCCTCCGGGTACTGAGTGGCATAGTCCAGGACGACCAAGATGTGTTGGTGCCCCCTAGCGGACTTTGGTACTGGGCCTACGAGATCCATAGCGAGCTTTGATAATCGGGAGGATCACTAAGGGACTGTGGAACAGGTGCTGGGGGCTAGTGGTTTGGCAGGTTGGGCAAGACTTACAAAAGTCATCCACCTCTCTAAAGACACTGGGCCAGTAAAAATGTTGTAGTATCCGGTCCTGTGTCTTCTGCAGTCTCAGATGACCCTCGAGAACATGTTGGTGGGCTAACTCTAACATAAGTTTTCGATAGGCCCCGGGCACCACCAACTGTTCAACAGGTTTACTCCGCAGCTGGTTTACCCGATATAGCATATTCTGGTGGACCACCCACAAAACGGGAAAACATCAACTCGGCCCCAGGTTGTTGGGGTACACCACAGAGTATTACCACATTCTCCCAGGCCCGGAATAGGGTTGGGTCTCGGCGTTGGGCTGTACCAAAATTCTCCCCGGAGTTGTTGAGGTCTGCCAACCCAGGACCCGTTGGCAACTCCTCCACATCTCCCACCCTTACCCTTCCACCTAAGTGGCGGTCACCCCTACTGCTGGCCCTTCGGACTCAGGTTCTGGCCGCCCCCTTAAACAAGGCCAATCTCCTGGGCTTATTCCTGTCTCAGGGGTATCCTTAACACAACCGGCCATAGGGCAGGGAAACCTGGAAAGTCTCTCCCTATTATGAGTTCATAGTGGAGATTTGTGGTGACTGCCATTTCGTGTGTCCACCTGCCGGCCACCCTGGTTAGATATACCAGCGCGGTGGGGTAGTCTTTCAAGTCTCCATGAATGCACATCACCCCAACCCATCCGGCCAGTATACTCAGCGGTCCACACCAGGGTAGCCCTTAATAGGGTCACCAAGCTTCCTGGGTCCAGCAGCACCTCCGCTTGAGTGTCTCCCATTTCCACCTGGCACAAGTGGTCTAGATCCTCCAGGGTACTTGTGGCATATAGCGATTGTCGATAACCAAAATTAGTGTCCATGGGCTCAACCCGATGAGGACACTCAGCCCTGGTGTGGCCAGGTTCCTGACACCGCCAGCACATTAACTGGGTCCAGCCCATAAGGGGAACCTCCCTGGGGGGTTTCGTTTGGCTCATAATGGTGGGCCTGGGGTGAGGAGTTTGCCTGCCCTCTTCCCAAAAGAACCCCCTTGAGATTCTTGGTGGCCTCATAGTGTTCCACCAGGTCCACCATTTCCAGGGCATTTCCAGGAGATACCTGGCCGATCCAGTGCTGGAGAGGGGTTGGCAGCGCCCTCCAGAATATATCAGCCAATAGTCTGTCCAGCATAGCCGTGGGACTCAGCACATCAGGCTATAGCCACTTTTGCAAAAGGTGGAGTAAGTCATAATACTGGGGTCCAGCTTAAACCCTCACTGATGTACCCGCTGGGCCTGGACCAACACATTCACCCCCAGTCTTGCCAAAATCTCACCCTTTATCTTCGGGTAGTCGGCCGCTTGATCGTCCGGCAAGTCTAAATACACCCGCTGGGATTCTGATGCCAGGAAAGGAGCGACGACCTCAGCCCACTGGTCTCGGGGCAGCTTTTCCCTGGTGGCCACTTTCTCGTACTTCGCCAGGTAGGTTTTAATGTCGTCTGCGGGTGTCATCTTAGGGTTCTCTGCACGGACTGCTTTCCAGGCATCGTGAACGCTTGGTGTTGCTCCTGCTGTCTGCAAAGTCATCACGTGTTGTAGTAGCAACTGGTTGGTCTCTTGCTGCTGCTTATTAGCCTCCCGTTCATGCAGGTTGGTCTCTCTCTGCTGCAAATTTGCCTCCATGAGGGCCTTCACAACAGCCTCCATTTTGTAATGGAGAACGGGTTGAAATACAGCTGGTTTGATGTACAACATACAACTGTGCCCAAAAATGCAAACCCAAAAATATATCAGCATTCACACCAGCCTCACTGCGCTTGCCCGCATCGTCCACCAATTGTGGGGATTCGCTCTGGTAGTTAGGACGAGCGGATGCAGTACAGAGGCAAAGTACACAGTTCTTGAATCAAACAGCGGTGTTTATTCTGCAACTTCGCAAAGCTATTAAAGAGGAGTGGACCAACATTCCACAGGCCACAATCGACAACCTGATCATCAACTCTATGCGACGGAGATGTGTTGCAATGCGTGAGGCAAATGATGGCCACACCAGATACTGACTGGTTTTGTTATGTATATAATTCCACATGCATGTGTTAATTCATAGTTTTGATGCCTTCAGTGTGAATCTACAATTTTCATAGTCATGAAAATAAAGAAAACTCTTTGAATGAGAAGGTGTGTCCAAACTTTTGGTCTGTACTGTATATACATATATATATATATATATATATATATATAAACTGTGCCACCTTGATCAGCAATAGATATTTTATTTTTTTATTTATTTTTTAAATCAGATTGTTTTTATTGAGTGATTTTAAAGAAATAAAGAGAACAAACATTCTACTCCCCCCCCCCCCCCGGTCCCAAATGTCCTACATCTGAAGAGAAGATCTCCAAAAGTCTCTGAAAAGAAAAATCCGATCATGAAAAGCAGTAGTAGCTCCAATCTCCTATTAAACAGATACACAATTCACATTTGTATAGTACGTACAGTATATCAAATCTATCATTCCACTCATATGATAGCATATTACAAGGTAAAATAATAAATTACATTTAGCACATCAGCCCCTTATTTATTTATTTTTAGCAAAGTAGTAAGTATGGTTTTAAAAATTTGGAAAGTGTGACGTGCATTTGTATTCAGACCCCCTGAGTTAGTACTTTGCAGGACCACCTTATGCTGCAATTACAGCTGCAAGTCTTTTGAGGTACAGTATGTTACTACCAGCTTTGCACATCTAGAGCCTGAAATTATTTTCCATTCTTCTTTGCAAAATATCTCAAGCTCAGTCAGATTGGATGGAGAGCATCTGTAAACATAACTTTTCAAGTCTTGCCACAGATTCTAAATGGGATTTAGGTCTGGTCTTTGAATGGGCCATTCTAACACATGAATATGCTTTGGCCTAAACCATTCCATTGTAGCTCTGGATGGATGTTGTTGTACTCCTGGAAGGTGAACCTCCAACCCAGTCTCAAGTCTTTTGAAGCCTTTACAAGGTTTTCCTCCTGGATTTAGCTTCATCCATCGTCCCATCCACTCTGACCAACCTCACTGTCCCTGTTGAAGTATGGTATGTTTTCCACCACTCATAGAGTTTTGCATTTAGGCCAAAAAGTTCAACTTTGGCCTTATCTGATTTGCCGTGTCCCCTACATGGCTTGTGGCAAACTGCAAACGGGACTTCTTATGGCTTGCTTTCAAAAATGGGTTTCTCCTAGCCACTCTTCCATAAAGGCCAGATTTGTGGAGTACACGAGTAATAGTTGTCCTGTGGACAGATTCTTACCTGAGCTGTGGATCTCTGCAGTTCCTCCAGAGTGACCATGGGCCTCTTGTCTGCTTCTCTAATTAATACTCTCCTTGCCTGGGCAGTCAGTTTAGGTGGACAGCCTTGTCTTGGTAGGTTTGCAGTTGTGCCATACTCCTTAAATTTTTGGATCATGGATTGAACAGTGCTCTGTGGGATGTTCAGAGCTTGGGATATTCTTTTTATAACGTATCCGTGCTTTTCATTTCTCCACAACTTTATCCCTGACCTGTCTGATGTATACCTTGGTTTTCATTATTCTGTTTGATCACTAATGTTCACTAGCAAACCTCTCAGGCCTTCACAGAACAGCTGTAGTTATATTGAGAATAAATCACACACAGGTGGACTCTATTTACTAATTTAGTGACTTCTGAAGGCAATTGGTCACACTGGATTTTATTTAGGGGTATCATAATATAGGGGAGATAAATATAGATGCCACACTTTTCAGATTTTTGTTTATTAAAAATTTTGATAACTATGTATTATTTTCTTTTCACTTCACACATACTTGCTACTTTGTGTTGGTCTACCAAATACAATCCAAATAAAATATATTTAAGTTTGTGGATGTACCGTAAAAAATTTGGAAAAGTTCAAGGTATGAATACTTTTTGAAGGCACTGTATATAGTGCTGACTAGTGATGAGCGAGCACCAAAGTATTCGGGTGTTCGGCCCGAACACATTGATATATTCATGTGCTCGGCCAAGCACCTGAGTATAATGTAAGTCAATGGGAGACAACCAGGCACCCCCTGCTCAGAAGAAAAGGGGTGTCTGGTTCATAAAAAAAGGTTAGAAATTGATGGAAACCCCATCAAAATGGTTTGGAAACAGCATTAAGAGGATACCTGGATGCATCTTAGACTCCTATTATGTATTACATACAATAGACAATTTTGCATCTGTTGGATGGCTTGGGTGGACCTGCACACCTAGATCAATATCATTAGGGCGACAAAAAGTTTTCTGATTGTCCTAACATAATATTCAATAACCTTTCTATACAGTTTTGTCATGTAAAAACTCATTTGCACAAACATGGGCATATGGGAAAAGGCCAAAATAAAAGTGCCCAAGGACACAGATACAGAACTAGAAAATTAGGGGCCCAAAGCAGACTTTAGGCTTTAAACCCCAGACTAGACCCCAAAATAGATTCATACCCCAAACACCACATTATTGGGTTTGTTCAGCCATGTAGGGTATTAATAACTTCTTAGAAAGTTATAAAATAAAAAAAGTAGTGATCCCCACTACTCGCTTTTCAATCACTGGGCACAGATGTCACATGTCTGAGTTGAGAGGGACTTAGCAATATAGAGACCAGCGAGGACACAGGAAGCAGCAGAAGGAGAATATTGGGGGATCAGAAAGGTATCACTACTTTAATCATTTTATCACATTCTGATCGATTTTCTAAAAAAATTACAGGGCTGGATAACCCCTACTTAAAGAGGACCTTTCACCACAAACTGCAATGCAATCCGCAGGCAGCATGTTATAGAGCAGAAGATGCTAAGCAGATTGATATATATTTTGTGGGAAAAGATTCAGTAAAACCTGTATTTTATACATTTATATACATTTTATTATTTTTCTAATTGCTAGCAGTACAGGAAGGTGGTGTTATCAGCTCCTCCTGCTCTATAACATACTGACTGCGGATTGCATTGCATTTTGTGGTGACAGGTCCTCTTTAATACAGACCCCAGAAGAAAGCCCAAAATTAATAGACTCCCAAACCAGACCACAAAATTAATACAGACCTCAAAATGAATATAGACTACCACACACAAAAATTAATACAGCCCCCTTGACAGACACCAAAATTAATACAGACCCCAAATTCATACAAACCCCAGATTAGATTCCCAATTTATACAGACCCCAATTCAAATAGACCTAAAGATCAGAACCCAAATTCATACAGCAACAGGATCCGACCCCAAACCCCCACACAACCATCCCTTAAATGCAGACCTCAGATCAGACCCCAAAATGATGTGGATCCCTTATAATCTCTACACCATTCATCCATCCCTTAAATGGAGACCTCAGATCAGACAAAAAATAAGTAAAACAACTCACCTCTGCAGCTCCGGACAGCTCCACTACTCTGTAGATCCAGCGCACTCGTTGTGCAGTGCTGCACTGTGACCTCACGTTTACCAGCGCTAGGAGCATCATACTCATTGCTCCCGGGCCTCCTGTACTAATGAGCGATTTTACAATGGAAGCATTCATTAGTTATAATTAGATGCAAGTAAAAAAATCTTCACTAAAATAAATTTGTATGGGAACCCTCTCACCCCAAATGGGTAGCAAGGTGAAGCCCGACGCCTACCTTTGCCTACCTGTCATCCCAGCCCTGGCCCAGTGATGGATGCCCAAGGCTTACTTGTCTAATTCAATAACAGCCAGAGTGCCCATGCTAGCCTCTGTCCACCTCTGTCTTTAATGGCCATGTGAGCAATGCATAAGAACTGAAACACGGAGCAATGGAAGAAGGAGGCCTAGTCTGATGAAGCACATTCTCTTTTACCGCATGTGGACAGCCAGGTAATTGTGTATTTGTGTGTAATGCTAGCCAAGACCTGATAATCTGAAATTGGAAATGTAATATATACAAATTTACAGAAGACTAGGATGAATTCTAATAAAAGTCATTTTGAAGGTAATATATATATATATATATATATATATATATATATGTATATATATAAAAAATATTATAAGCCTAAAATGCTATTAAAAAAACAAATTTAGGGGGGAATTTATCATTCCCCTCATGCCTCTTTTTGGCACAGTAAAGTTGCGAATCCACAAAGTCACAATCTTCATTTTACACCACCCTTGCCAAGTCTCTGAACAGGGAGCATGATGAGAGTGCAAAAGGGCGTTGCAAGGGAAACTGTCATAAATAATGATTGAAATCTCTGGCAGTTCTGATGCACGGAGAGCCAGAGGAGGTAAGCAGTGTAGGCCCTATCAAGGCCAGTGTAGCACATATCGGCCTTGATATATTGGGGCCTAGGTGTATAAAAAATATATTAAAAGAAACTGGAACTATTCCACCACTCCCTCCCCCCCCCCCCCCAAAAAAAAAGGTTATTTGCACCACAATCTGCAACTTTTCCCCGGTCACACCATGTCTAAAAAAGGGGGCGTGGAGTTGGCGGGGAAGGCTCATCTCATTTATCATTTTATATGCCTGAGGTCTTAATCTATGCCAGCAAGGGAGCTGGTCTTAATAAATGACCCCTCATAGTACTTAAGCTAATGCGTGTAAAAAAAAGTCAGAAACTATGAAAAACTGTGCCTGATACTAAAGACCTAAATGACCCTGGTCTCTAAGATAGTGCAAGAAAATTTTGACTAAAACCTTCAGAATGGAAGCTCTTAGCGCACATACGTGTCGGGCCCATCTACCAGGCGTCAAAACCGTATGTGCGCTAAGAGCTTCCATTACTTATTCATACTCATTTATAGTCGGTATTGTACCACTTTTATCTAGAATGACCCCCATTTCTTAGCTCTATTGTTTGCATATATAATGGTGTGCAGCCATTTAGTTTTTTGCAATTATGTTTGTTTCATGGATATGCACCTTTGATTCTGAAGGTTTTAGTCTAAATTTTCTTGCAATATATTAAGGGTGGCACCCCTTTTAGACTGGACACGCCCATCTACCTGGGACTTCCGAGCAGAGTACTTTTGTACACAGCCCTGAATATTGGAGGCTTTAGTAAGTCCAAAGTGAGGCAGTATGTTTAGTGATAGGGACCCATCTGCGGAAGCCACCTTGACGCCTGGTAGATGGGCCTGACACGTATGTGCGCTAAGAGCTTCCATTACTTATTCATACTCATTTATAGTCGGTATTGTACCACTTTTATTTAGAATGACCCCCATTTCTATTGTTTGCATATATAATGGTGTGCAGCCATTTTGGTCTCTAAGATAGGTAACCCCTTTTCATATTTACATTCAGTGTTCAGTGATTAAAAAATAACACTGACCTATCATAAGCGTTTGGTTCGAGTGCTGAGCTTCCATTCCTCCTCTTCTGGTCCCCACTGAACCAGGTCAATCAATGGCTTTAAAGGTGCCAGAGGCCATACTCGTACCCCTTGCCTGAACACTGATAAGGCAATTAACTGGCCAACAGCTATGACATGCGTGTAGATGGCACTTCACACTTACAGTCTAGCGGGGACTGGAAGTAGAACAGAATGGAGCTGAAATTGGAACCAGAGTACCAAGGGTAGGCAAGTGTATTTTTTTAGTTTTGGCTCCCTGTCTGTAAATATGAAAAGGGGTTCCCGATCTCAGAGAACTCCAAGATAGCATGCATTGGGCCATTTGCACAAGAGACTCGGAGGGACTCCCTGCCTCCATCTCCATAGTATACCACAATGGTTTTTTAGGGTCATCTGCATCATCTTCGTCATCGCCCTCCACTTCCTCATGCTCCTCCTCTCCTGTCGCTTGGGCAGATAAAAAACCTAGTTGTGTATAAAATCCCGGGTGCTGATGTCCTCCCCAGTCTCCTTATCCTCTTCAGGGCTCAGGTTGCCATGAGATATAGGTGCAACATCTTCTGTTCCCTTCGCCAATCAGATTTCTCAGCATCCCATCCAGGATGTGAAGGAGTGGAATGACATCATTCATCCAGTAGTTCTCCCAGCTGACATATAGAGCGTGGCGTTCCAACGGGTGGAAATGTTGCATATCAGGCTATGTTGGGGAAGAGCATTTTGCAGCTCAAGGAGGGCGTGTTTTACATGATAAGAGTGGCGAGGTGTATGCACAGTTTCCTTGACATGACATCTTGCAGTTGGGTGGAAGACTTCAGGAACCGGGTGACAACGAGATAAAAGACGTGCGCCATGCAGGGCGCATGGGTCATCCTTCTCTGATGCAGCGCAGACAAAATGTTCTTCCTATTATCAGTAACCATGGTTCCTATCTCCAATTGGCAAGAAGACAGCCAATGTTTGATTTATTTATTGATGACCCCGAGCAGTTCCACCCTGAGAGGCCCCGTTTGCCAAGGCAGACCAGGTGCAGAACTGAGTGACAACGCCTAGCTTTGCATAGGTGATATGGTGGAGGACCACTGTGAACTGTGTCTAGAGGGGAGGGTGAGGATAAGGTGGAGGATAAGAATGCAAAGCAAGACAGTGACAGTGCCAAGTTGCAGGGATGTCTGGGCCGGAACCACATTTACCCAGTGGGCTTAACCATAGTTACAACTCCATACATCAGCGCTGGCGTGAATTCTACCAGACACCGAGAAGCCCAAGGACTGTCTCACCTTCTCCTCAACGTATGTGTGCAGGGCTTCGACAGCTTTTAAAAAAATGTAATGTCAGCTTGGGACTCTCCACCTTGAGTGGGCACAAGCCATCAGTTCTCTGAAATGTGCAGAGTCAACTACATGGAAAGCAAGGGACTGTGGTACCAATAACTTGGCCAGGCGTACATTCAGCTTCTGAGCCGTTGATACTGTTGTCTGTTTGCAATTGCCTCAGTGATCGATTGCTGTCAAAACAAGTGACGAGGGGGAGAAGCATCAGGAGCAATGATGACACTGAGGTTGATGGGAAGGAATGACAGGTTCTTTCTGCTGAAGTTGAGGAGTCCTGACTGCCTGTGAAGGGGTGCAGGCCAGTGGGAGATGCAGCGGTCCCTGCATCAGGCTGTAACACTTAATGAGTGGAATGGTTTTCCCACACCACATTAGCACTCTGGCCACTCTTTACCTTCTGTCCACATATCCTGCATACCACCATTCCCACACTGCCGAGTATGGTATTTTCCGTTCACCACAGCGTGATGCCTGCCTGTCGCTGGTTTTTTGAATCCGTGCACTGTTAGTGTGTTCCTCACAGGCAGTCTTCCGAGAAGCAGACAGTGTAGTCCTCCTGATTTTGGCTCCAGATCTCCTACTGCTTGCACCCTGCTGCTTCATGGGCACACTTCCACCCTACTGCCTCTAGGGAACACTTCCACCCTACTGCCTCTAGGGAACACTTCCACCCTGCTGCCTCACAAGCAAACTTCCACCCTGTTGGCTCACAGACATGGTGACACCCTGCTGTCTCACAGGCACGCTGCCGTCCTGCTGTCTCACTGGCATGCTGCCACGCTCGTCCCCTGATGATGATGATGATGCCCCCTCTTCACCCAGCTCCCATGTGTGATCAGCTTCATCATCATCTACAAATGTTTGGTCGTCACTTGTGACATCCTCACTGTCTGTTGGCTATAGTGTATAACAACTGTATCACTAACAGAACAGATTAGCTATGTTAAATTTCGCTCCACTGCACATTTATATACAGGGTGCTAAATTACAACTGCCTGTGATACGGACGCAACGTAACCCTACAACTAACAGAAGGGATTAGCTATAATAAATTTCACTCCACTGCACACTTATGTACAGGCCAATGAATTACACCTGCCCGTAACAGAATGGATTAGCTGTGCACTGCACAGTGATGCACACGACGGCATATTATACCTGCCTTTAATAGTGACTCACAGTAACTGTTTTGCTAGAACGGATTAGCTACTAATGTTGGTGTACTGCATAGTGTTGCACACAGCAATATATGGCACCTGGCTGCACGGCATTATGGGTGATCTCGCGTTTCCAGGCTTCTTACTTTCACTTCATAAAACATGCAGCTGCCATTTTAGGAAAAACTGATTTGTTACCACAAAGCGTGAGATAATTCAGCATCACTGTGAATGGAAGTTTTCCTAAACTTCGGACCGAATTCCGCTTTGAAAGCTTCGCTTTGCTCAACACTAATTATACAATATAATATCATTTTATTGGTATGAGTCAGAATATTTTTTTTACATTTTTTATTATTATATTATACATTTGATATTTGGAAGAATTAGTACTGTAAATGCATCAAAGGATCCATTCACGTACAAAATTTTGGTCCTCCTACGGTAACAGTTATAAATGTAAACCATACTTGCCAAAATAATGCTATGCCTGTCTTCAAACACCCCATATAACATCCACTGAGGAAGTAAATAATAATAATAATCCAAAGAAAAAAAATTCGGACAAAATCAACAGAGCGTGGAATAAGGAAATTGGTCTGTGCCTCCTGGAAGTAACCAAAACCCTGGCACTGGAAAGGTTAAAGCAACCAGTGGTAAATGACTGTAATCTTGATACTTCTCATTTTACATCTCATTGTACAATTATGCCCATTGTCTGAGATAAACAACCACAGTGCAAATAAATAAAACTCATATTTAGAACGGTACAAAACTGGTAGAAAAGTAAGAATATTCTCGTCGACGCTTCTTTATGAGTAAGTCCTGGAAGCAACCTTAGAGGTTTTCACTGGGTTTTCACTGGTTTGTTTTGGCTCCAAATTCCCGACGACATCTCACATTGCTGATCTTGTACATTTATCCTTAAGTGTATCCATAATAAATTAGCGTAATTAGTATGATTACTGAAAGTAAGACACACAAATGTTCCACAAACTCAGACGGCTGGAGCCGTACAGAACTCCAATGAATCTCCAACCACTGACAGCCGTACAGAAAAGCTCAAGCACAAGGAAGCGAAGGACAAAGAGGGTGTTTGTTAGAATGACAGCGGATTGATAGGAGCAGAGCTTCCATCTTAGAAATATTGGCCATGTCAACTGTGTCTTACACTGGCTATCTACGGTTATTAGGGCCCGTGTGCATACAATACAGAAGGACTGTGCTGTCAGCAATGAAGGGGTGCAAAGCGCAATTATGTCCTGGCTCACCGGACCTCAAAGTTAAAGGGGTTGTGCAGCCAGTACATATTGATAACTAGAGATGAGTGAACCTGAACTTCACCGGGTTCGGTGTTCGGGTGGGTTAGGAATCCCATTATAGGTTCCGTTATAACGGAATATAACGGACTTTGTTTTCCGTCCTGCATAACGGAAACCAGGAGGATCCGTTATGCATGGCCATAGACTTCTATTATGAGCCTCTTAAAGGCTTCCATTTTGCATTTTGTCTACGAATTTCGGCATATTCTGTTATAACGGAATTCCTGATCCACCCGAACACCGAACCTGGTGAAGTTCAAGTTCACTCATCCCTAATGATAACCTATCCTCAGGTGTGCCTTAAATAAAGAAAATTAACACAGACAGCCCCTTTAAAGTGGTTGGCTGTTTCCTATATTGATGACCTCAGGATAGGTCATCAATATCTGACCGGTGGGGGTCTGACTACTGGTACCCTCGCCGATCAGCTGTTTGAACAGGAGGCGGAGCTCGTGCAAGCGCTACTTCCTCTTCAGGATGGTTTCTGCCGCTGTGTACGCAGCTGATTTTGACAGTGTGAAAAGAAAATCCAGGCAGAAAAACAGCACTTAATCCACCTAATGTGCATTTGCAGTTATGAAACTGTCTACAAAAAATATATATCTTTGTTGTCCATAGCAGCCAATCACAGCGCAGCTTTCATTTTCAAGAGCAGAATACAAAATGAAAGCTTTATTGTGATATGTGCGACAAAAGCATTTTTTTTCACCATATTTCAGTGAGTCACATTTAGCAAACCATCTGAATAAAAATTGTCTTTGTAGCCCAAAATTAACTAATCACTGACCAACTTTCATTTTACCAGAGCAGATTAAAGGGGTTTTCGGGAGTACAATATTGATGACCTATCCTCAGTCAACCTCTTTACGTTTTTCTATAGGGTTCATATGGGATCAGTAAGAAGAAAAGACTGTGACATGTTTCATTGCATGGAAAATAACTAAAGATATTCTCCACTACAAGGGATCCGACAGGGACCGATAAAGACTATAGGTGCCAATGGACATGCTGTGTGCAAACTGCTTGAATCATTGGCTTATTGAGGCCACAATGTACCTAACGGCACAGAACTAGGGCATAAAATAGGTCCAGTCAAATAAAAATGCCCATAGGGTGCACATGTTCGTAAAAAATAATAGGTCAGTCAAATTAGATTCCATACAATGCAATATACACAGCAGTCCTCATGCCAATCTATCAGCCATGGTAGAGAGCATACTGCCACAGCAGTGTCCTCATAATGACATCATCTTATATTACTGGTGACCAGTGATTGCCAGTTCGCATTGTTCGCCCGCGAACATATGCGGGCTGCCATCTTTTTTCACAAGTCCGGCGAGGCACAGGTAAGCTCTTACCTCTGCCTGTGCGCGAGCCGGTCTGAAAACAAGTGCGGTCAGAGGGAGCAGGCAGTTCCGAGAACAGCCACCGGGGGCCTTCATCGGGCTGTTCTCGGAACTGCCTGCTCCCGGTGACCGCATTTGTTTTCAGACCGGCTCGTGGTACAGGCACAGGTAAGGGCTTACCTGTGCCCGCCGGACTTGTGAAAAGAGATGGCAGCCCGCATATGTTTCCAGGCGAACTGGCCATCACTGCTGGTGATCACAATACTCTAATTAGAATAAAAATGATATTGCCTGCCGTAGTGGACTTATAAGAGAGCCAGCCAAAGTGTTAATAACAGTGACCATCTGCCCTATGATAATAATGGCAGCAATAGTGTCCCTATAAAACTCCCCGCTCAAACATCCCAACAAAAAGAAGCATTTATTTATTTCACCTGCTTCTCCACTTCTCAACTAATAGAAAACAGTCATCTAAAAGCAACCTGACAGATGTGTGGCATTCAGGAACATATGGACCATTCTGGAGCAAAAGAGGCTCACAATATACTGCACACTAACAAAAAGTTAGGGATATTTGGCTTCCGGGTAAAATATATGGAAAGCGTAAAAGGTTCACGCTACAGTGATATTATAACAAGAAAGTAGGGCATTTAAGTAAAAGCATGCAATGGTGATTTCAAACTATTTATTAAAACAAAAGCCAACAACAGTGGTGGGCATACCCCACAAAAAATGTAAATGTCTCAAAAACTTGTCATGTGGCCTTGAGCATCAATTGCAGGGTGACAACGGCACCTCATGCTGTTCACAAGGCGATTTATTGTCTGCTGAGGCTTGGCATCCCATTCTTCTTGAAGAGCGGCACTCAGGTCATTGAGGTTCT
Organism: Bufo gargarizans; assembly: GCF_014858855.1. Lineage (NCBI taxonomy): Eukaryota > Metazoa > Chordata > Amphibia > Anura > Bufonidae > Bufo > Bufo gargarizans. Next base: position 69,087,352 of record NC_058084.1, read on the forward strand.
GGGTTAAAGAGTTACGAGCCTCTACGTGGTGACTGGAGTTGTGAGGCATTCATCATACGGTTCCGCAGAGCATTGTTTACAATAAAGCGGTTATCAGTGTGGCATGTGGCCAAAGGACATCTGCTTCTATGCCTTTTTCTGACTCTTCCAGTCTCTCTGTATCTCTGATGTAACCTGCTGATGACACTCTGTGACACTTTAAGCTCAGTAGTCTGAGAACATCCTGTTTGAAGCTGTCACGGATCGGGGGAGCATGCACAGCCCTGAGCTCAACCCACACCTCTGTCCCTGCCTACTGGCACGGTCCACCCTAGGCGACGGTGTACAACTGGACGACGTTCCCTAAACTGAGTACGTGCTGGGCCTTAAAGGGAACAATGAAACTGGAGAAAATAATAAACAAAGTGTGACAGGCAGACACGGAGGGGTAAAAACACAAACAATGCAAATATAAGCGGCGGTCAAAATACAGGACGAAAGATACAAATAAAAGAGTAAGCAAGGTCAAAACAAGCCGAGGTCCGTACCAGGAGGTCACATCAGTACAAAGGAATAACCAAATCACAACAAACACGAGCCGAGGGCCGAATGCTAGGAGGTCACATCAATTCAGAGGAAACAGCAGAAGTGGGGCCAAGGAAACAGAGCCGAGGTGAAGGTACAATGAAAACCAATACAGAGAACTTGGTAAATGAAAATACCTTATTCACAGGCAACCTATGGCCAGCAGGATGCCTGTTTAAATAGTGCTGGCTGGTGAGTCACATGACGTGGCCGGCGTCACGTGACTCACAGCAGCCAAACTCAGCCAAGCACCGATCATCATTTTCGGCGCTCGGCTCTCCTGCAGCTCGCCTGCTGTCATGGAGACGAGGACACAGGCTACGTCCCTGTCCCTCTCCTTGCTCAGGGTGGCGTCGGTGCTGCGAAGGAAGCGCTCGTCGCCGGCCCCTCGTTACAGAAGCCTCACAATAGCAAGGTACTGTTGATCAATTGTTAGGTGTCATCATGGTCTCATAATGTCAAAATTTGAACAGCATGATGAGGAGGACTGTTTAAATACTAATTGGTCTAACCCTAACCAGAAAATGTATAGGGCGATTCGTGGATCAAACACCTGTTGTGAATTTTGCTGCTAAGCTTCTTGTTAGAGAACAGCAAGTTGTGCAAAATGTACTGAAACAGTTGGACATGTGCATTCAAAAGTTTAGAGAAGGTGTGACAACTTAAGGTCACTTAGCTCTCCAGGATCGCTGTTTTCTCAGCTTAGATGGTTGGCACACTCAAGAAGCCACTCCAACACTGCAGGTTTGGGTGCAAACTGGCCACAACCAGCTTTATTTTCACTTTTACAGTCATCAAACATAACCCATAAACATAAATCCTCGGCCATCTGGCCACTAGCTACACAGTAGTTTTGCCCTCTCTAACAGGAACTGGGTCTACAACCCAGCTCCCCAAAAGACCACTCAGTGCTTACCCCACACAGGGTTAGAGAGTCCCGACTCCCACAAGCCTTGGCACAGCCTGCTCCCCTAGCCTGGGAGCCCTGACTAAGAAGCTCAGCCCACATTTACCTGAGCTCCTCAGCTGGCTGCTAATTACCTCTCATTAACAGCCTGGCTGATACACACAGAGGGGAAAAACTATTTCCCAAGTCTTTTTTATTCTCACCCAGCTTCCTCTGGGTGAGATACACCATTTTAATGGCTCTCATATGAACCTCTGGCAGATCTACTGCCACAGAGGTCACATTAAGTTCACCTGTAAAGATTAGAATGTGTTTTAGGTTCATCCTGAAATTCCACCCACAAGCCAAATATCCCTAACTTTTTGTGAGTGTAGTGTATAAATAAAAATAAAAAAAGTTGCAGCACTCTAAAAGAGCCAGTTAAAAATGTCCAATTTGTTCACTCAACATATACAAGTTCCTTTTCATTGTTTTCTCTTGTACTCAGGGACAATGGGGTTGTGCAAAAATTGGCAACCCCCCCAAATTTTACTGGATCTGTAAAAGGAAGATGACTTACCTGCTTCCAGGTAACAGCTTCCTGCTTCTTTTCCTCCAGGCCTGTGATGCTCCACTGGGCTCCATGGATGTAAATATCTGGTTTGACATGGCCGCGACCAATGATCCCCTTGCATCATGTGACTATTTGTCATGGTGTTAGGTGAGCCGGTCATTGACGTGGCAATGTCAAACCGGATGTTTATATTGAGAGGGCCCAGCAGAGCATTACAGGCCTGGAGGAGAAGAAGCAGGTAAGTAATCTTCCGTTTATAGGTAAAGTGAAGGAGTTTGCCCCCCATTATTGTACAACCTTTTTGATAAGGTTTTCTAGGATTATGGCCCTTTTTGTGTTTGGAAAATCTGATCCCTGCTGCTCGGTTCCAGCGCACTGCCTCCATTCGGAAATCTTCCAGTCCCTGGCCTGTTTACTTCCAGCCAGAATATGGATGGGGTCACATGCTCTGCTGCAGCCAATGACTGGCCTCAGCAGTGACATGTCCCCAAGCGGCACATGAGGCCAGTCATTATTGCAATGGCTCACGCGACCCCGTCCATACTCCAGCCGGAAGAAAACAGGCCTGGGACTGAAAGATTGCCAAACAGAGCTAGGGCACTAGAACAGAGTGACAAAGAGCAAGTGGGTGTGATCCCCCCCCCCCCATTAAGTACAGTTCCACATGCTCCAGGGGCTAGTTAAAAAAAGGCTAGAATCTTGGAAACTCTCTTTAAAGGAACCTGCACATGGGTGGGGGTGAACGTGCAGAAGATCTGCGCAAATTTCTGTGCGGTTTTCTGTGTATTTCTGCACCCAAACAGTTTTGGTGTGGATTTGATGCGGCTTTGCTGGGTGAAGTCTGCACCTAAAACTCCAAACATAATTGACATTCAGCAGATTTCTAAATCCGCAAGGCAGGTCAATTTCCACATGGAAGAAAGAAGCAAAGTGTACATGAGATACATAATCTGATACATTTTTCTGGTACTGTATTAAACGTCACATTAATCTGCGCATAAAAAACATGCATAATCCGCAAAGCGTGCAGATAGCCTAAGTTTCAACCTGCTGGTACCTGCCCTTTGGGTCTCAGAGTGTTGTTATATTTTGTAAATACATTGCATGTGACTGAAAAGACACATTGGGGGAGCTTTCCTAAGTTAAAGGGGTATCCAATATCATAAACTGCCCCCCCATATGCCGGTCTTCTGCCACTTTTCTATACCCAGACAAAAGTCTATACCCGGAAGTGATGTAGCTACATCGGAAGTCACGTGCACGTGTTGGAATCAGCTGGAGGAGGGAGTGTGCGCGCTGCGCAAGCGCATTTGGCTAAAGTATAGTAATCTAGCAGAACACCCCTGCATTTTCCCAGCCCTCCATTTCTTTACTATCCATCTCTTTCTTTACCATCCATCTCTTTCTTTACCATCCATTTCTTTCTTTACTATCAATGGCGGCACAGAGCTAGTTTTAGCAAATGCCGATCGCAGCGAGGCCGAGCCGGATGCGTGGCGAGCGAAGCGAGCCCGCGAGAGTACAAACTAATGTGGATTACGGGCTTGCGGCGTTCTACCAGATTACTATACTTTAGCCGAATGCGCTTGCGCAGCGCGCACACCCCCTCCCCCAGCTGATTCCAACGCGTCCACGTGACTTCCGGGGCAGCTACATCACTTCCGGGTATAGACTTTTGTCCGGGTTTAGAAAGAGGCAGAACACCGGGCCCATACAGTATGTACTTACCCGGGTCCCCACTCCCTGCACCGCTCCTGGTCCCCGCACTGCCGCTGCTGCTTCTCCCCGTGCATGGATGAAAACATCCGGTGTCGGGGGGGAGCAGCCAATGGCAGGCGAGGACGAGCCTCCCTAGCATCCAGCAGAGGAACAGCCAGTGAAGACAGTGTATCACTGCAAAAGGCTGGTGCACTGCCAGGCCCCATTAACTGTAATGGGACTCGGCGGGGATCTGGCCTGTTTCCGGCATTAGTGCTGGAAATGGCTGGACATACACCATGCAGAATCCAGACACTTATGCAGGAAACAAGCCAGATCCCCGACGACTCCCATTATAGTTGATGGGCCCCAGCAGAGGTCAGGTAGTATCCGGCTATGCCGGATATGATGTCTTCCAGCAGGCTGTTCCTTGGAAGAATTTACTGCTAGTGTGAAACTTCCCTAAACTATATGTGTAGTAACAAAAAAAGCATAATATGCAATTTATTTTTGAGAAAAGCACATTGAAATACTAAAAAGATTATTTGCACTTAACTTGCTTCTATTGGCACTACTGTTCTGGTTGTGCCAGCGTTATGGCAGGACATGGGAGGCAGAGCGCCCGGGAAACTGAGCAGAAAATAGGATGACAAACTAAATGTGCAGGAAAATATAGGAAGAAAAGATTCCGAAAGAAAAGAAGGAATGAAAGGGCTTATAACCTGTTTAAGTTGGTTCTGAATATGCATTTCCTTTCAGGTAATAATACCTTTTTAGCCGCATACGTCACCATTTTATGGGTAAAGCCACGAGCAAAGTAATGCTTCATATTAAAAGTTCTTTTGATAAAAAAAGACTTATGTGAAAGGTCTTCCCAATTCCATTTTTGTCCCCCATATGGAACAAAATCAGCCACATGGTTAAATTGATAGCTGTTAGAGGGAAGAAAAGAAGGCAGTCTGATTACGGTTCTTTTGCAAAACTGATGAGACAGCAAATGCTATTCAATCCCATTAACAAGACTAAGCACAGCTTCTTTTTTTTTTCCCTACTCCCTCACAAAAAAAAATCCTCGCATTCCTCACATCAGGATGGTGTGATACGGTTCCACAATTCGGGGAGATTGGAAATTACAGGGCATCTGCAATGAAATTGGTTTTCTGTGGAAAACAGATGAATCACTTACTGCCAATGACTGGAAGGAAAAAGTACTTGTTTATGCCCTTCTGTAATGAATTTTTATGAGGTACAGTTTGCTGTTTATAGAAAAAAACCTTGCTGCACACTTAAAGCTTCGGAAAAATATAAGGTAATAGAATTGTGAATACTGTGACGGAATATATCAGGAGAGAAATGAGAAGTTATTGCATAAACCAATCACATTATGTCTGTATTCATAACACAATTAAAAAATGCTCTAGTAAATGTAAAAAAACACGTAGGATAATATATTACATTAAAATGCAGAAAAAAATTCTTAGCAAATCTCAAATACCAAGACAGACCTTTATGGAAAGAAATGGGTATAACAGGTGAATAGGTTAAGGAATTGCATTCTCTGAAATTCCTTTTATGTACTTTGCAAGATCAGATCAGCAGTGGACATTATGTAACCCACCATTGCCCTTAACCTGTTGGGGACACATGACCTACCAGTACGTCATGATGCCCTGGTACTTAAGGACACATGATGTACCGGTACATCATGTGTATTTACGAACACCGCCGCGCAGCGCGCAGTGATCGGAACAGAGTGCCTGCTAAAAATCATTCAGCAGGCACTCTGTCACAATGCCGAGGGGGTTCCTGTGACCCCCCCCCCCCCCCCATATATCGGCGATCACAGCAAACCGCAGGTCAATTCAGAGCTGCGGTTTGCTGCGTTTCCGGGTTATTCGGGTCTCTGGTGACCCGATAACCCGGTATAGGATGGTGATCGGTGGTGTGATAATACACCACCAATCACCATCCTGCGATCCTGAGAGGTGATGGTGACATCACCTCTCAGGATCGCTTGCTATTGGCTGTGCGGGCGGGTGGGGGTTAACTCCCCCCAGCTCACCTCTCCTCCTCCATTCTGTGTCCTGGAGCGAGGAGAGAGAGAGAGAGTTGGATTTGTGACCAGCACCTCAATCTTTGCATCTTTGCCCAGCACATCTTCTGACCCTCCACAGTGCCATCTTGCACTAAAAGGTACTTTAGGGACAGGTTAGAGGAAGGTTATGTTAGGCAGGTATATTCAGGGAAAGTTTAGGGAAAGTTTAGGGAAAGAAAAAAAAAAGTTTCACTGTTGCATCACCCTGATCGGGTGTCTGGGGTCCACAGCACAGCTGTGTGACCCTAGACCCTAGAGGGGTGCTGCAGCTTGCACCCCCACCCCCCACGCATTTTTTTGGGGCGCAAGCGTTTTTTAATTATTTTTTTGCATATGCTGACTGTGACCGGTACTCTTAGTGTCCGACCACTGTTAGCGCTGATCAGCTTAGGATGGCTGATCAGCGAGTTTGAATCTTTTTTTTTTTTTGCATTTTTGGGGGTTTTCACATAATTTTTTTTTTCTGTTAGGTTTAGGGCAAAGTCCACGAACACTCGTGCCCCAACACACATGCATAATAAATAATGTTTTCCACACACGCATACACACACACACTCCCCTATGGCCCGCCGGATGTTCTCGGCCGAGGAGGCATACGCACAGCTTGCCTCCAACTCCAAGAGCCCCAGTGAGGACGAGGATGACCCCACTTTCCTCTTGTCATCCCCGTCCTCCTCCTCATCTAGCGATGATGATGAGCCCCTAAGGCGGCAAAGACGCCGCCAGGCGGAGCAAGAGGACCGACCATGCCAGGGACCCTGTGGCCCACACTAGTACGAGCAGCTCTGAGGCTCGTACTGGTCTTCCGGCCCACCAGATAAGTCCACCTGAGGCCCCTACCGGTGAACTTGCATGGTGTACCCCAGAGGATTTTGAGCCCGTGATTCCTGATTTTGTTGGCCAACCAGGAATCCAGATTCCAACAGTGGGCTTCACTGAATATTACTATTTTAGTCTTTTTTTCAGTGACCACTTTGTGAATCTGATGGTAGAGCAAACAAACTTGTACGCCCAACAGTTCATTGCTCAACACCCAGGCTCCTTTTTGGCTAGGGCCGGTGGCTGGACTCCGGTCAGTGCAGCCGAGATGAGGACATTTTGGGGCCTCGTGCTGCACATCGGTCTAGTCAAAAAACCCAGTGTCATGCTGTACTGGAGTGGGAACGTCCTCTACCAGACCCCACTTTACAGTAAGGCCATGACACGCTCCCGTTTTGAGGCTATTCGGAAATGCCTGCAATATGCAGATAATACAGCTTGTCCCCCCCCCCCCTAGGTATTCCTGCCTATGACCGCCTGTACAAAATCAGACCGGTCATCGATTACTTTGGGGCCAAATTTTTGGAGGCCTATGTACCTGGAAGGGAGGTCGCGGTTGATGAGTCTCTCATTGCTTTGAAGGGGAGACTCATTTTCCGCCAGTATGTTCCCCCTAAGCGGGTGAGGTATGGCGTGAAGCTGTACAAACATTTTGAGAGTACCTCAGGGTCCACTTACAAGTTTTGTGTGTACGAGGGGCGAGATTACCTTATTCAACACCCAGAATGTCCCCCCACTCTGGGTGTTAGCGGGAAACTTGTGTGGGACCTTATGCACCCACTGCTAGATAAGGGTTACCACCTGTACGTGAATAACTTTTATACTAGTATCCCCTTGTTCCAGTCCCTCGTCGCCAGATCCACGTCCGCTTGTGGGACCGTGCAGAAAAATCAAAGCGGCCTCCCTACCCTCCCCCTCCAGGTACCTATCCCCAGGGGTGAGACCTGTGCCCTTATCAGTGGAAACCTGTTGCTGGTCAGATATAAGGACAAGAGGGATGTCCTTGTACTATTCACAATTCACGGTAACGGCATCACCCCTGTCCCTGTGCGAGGTACCGTTACAACGGTTATCAAGCCCGATTGTATCGTCGACTACAATCGGTATATGGAAGGAGATGATCTCTCTGATCAAGTCCCCAAGCCATATAAAGCCATGCACAAAACCCGGGCATGGTACAAAAAAGTTGCGGTCTACTTGGTACAGGTTGCCTTGTACAACTCTTTTGTGCTGTCCCAGAGGGCTGGCAACACAGGGAAATTCCTTCAGTTCTATGAGGCAGTCCTCAAGACCCTGATCTTTTCTGACCGGGAAAGAGCAGGCCGGAGTACCTTGGGAACTGGAGGCGTCCGTATCGTCCCTGGCCAACACTTTCCAGGTGTGGTCCCCCATACTGGAAAGAAAGGACGGTCCCAAAAAAGGTGCAAAGTGTGTCACAGGAGGGGGATACGGAAGGACACCACCACTCAGTGTGACACGTGCCCCGATCATCCGGGCCTCTGCATTATTGGTTGCTTCAGGGAGTACCACACTTCCATGAAGTACAAAATTGATAATCCCCTTCCCCAATTTTAGTTCCATTTAGCCACTGACAATCGGAAAAAAACGTTCTCAGACTTGAGACACCCCAAATAAATTTGACATATTAGGTATCGCACGTCCGTAAGAATCTTCTCTATAAAAATACCCCGTGACCAAACCCCTCAGGTGAACAAGGTCAAAAAAATAAAATAAAAACTGTGCAAAAACAGCTATTTTTGGGCAAATTTTTGCAAATTTTCCATTTTAATCCATTTTTTCCAGTAACAAAACAAGGGTTAATAGCAAAACAAAACTTCATATTTATTACTCTGATTCTGCAGTTTACAGAAACACCCCATATGTGGTCGTAAACTGCTGTATGACCAAATGGCAATGTGCAGAAGGAAAGGAACGCCATATGGTTTCAGGAAGGCAGATTTTGATGGCCTTTTTTTGGCACCATGTCCCATGTGAAGAACCCCTGATGCATCCCTAGAGTAGAAACTCCATAAAAGTGACCCCATCTAAGAAACTACACCCCTCAAGGTATTTAAAACTGATTTTACAAACTTTATTAACCCTTTAGGTGTTCCTCAAAAGTTTATGGCAAATGGAGATAATATTTCAGAATTTCTATTTTTGGTAACCTTGCCTCACAAAAATGTGATATAGAGCAACCAAAAATCATATGTACCCTAAAAATAGTCCCAACAAAACTGCCACCTTATCCCGTAGTTTCCAATATGGGGTCACTTTTATGGATCCAAACATGAAGTAGACATATGGGGAATGTAAAGTAATAACTATTTTTGGAGGTATTACTATGTTTTATAAAAGTAGAGAAATTAAAATTTGCAAATTTTGTATTTTGGGTAAATTTTGTATTTTTTTATAAATAAAAATGAATTTTTTTACTCCATTTTACCAGTGTCATGAAGTACAATATGTGACGAAAAAAACAATCTCAGAATGGCCTGGATAAGTAAAAGCGTTTTAAAGTTATTCACACATAAAGTAACACTGGTCAGATTTGCCAAAAATGGCCTAGTCCTTAAGGTGAAATATGGCCGTGTCCTTAAAGCAGTTTTCAGGGATAGCTAAAAGTTTTAACAGATATGATCATGTAGACATTTACCTCATCTACATCTATCCTATTTTATTTCAATTTGGATTTTCCTGACCAGATTACTTTACATCCTGTCTGTAGCACTTCCTGTTACTGCAGCCAATCAAACCCATGATGCCCAGCTACTTTATAGCTCCTCCCACCTAGATACGTTGAAGAGACTGAAACGGCTGTTGCTGCTGTTCTGCTGCTCATGGCAGCAGGAGGGGTGGGTCTCTGTGGGGGTGGAGAAGAGTGTCCCTTGCTGCGGCAAACTGCATACACAGTGTTTCCTGGTAATAATGTAATTCAGCTTCTCATTCTGCGAGAGGAAAACATTCCCCCATTTGGACTTGCAAGGGTCTAAAAGCTATCCAGTAATCATCAGACTGCTTGATCTCAACAATACACCTGAGCAAGCAAGCGAGTCTACAGGTTGCCATTCTGGCTAGCATGCCCGAGGAGCCAGTTCTTTCCATCTCTGCCTCCCCACTGAAACAACTGGGTGTAGTGACCGGTGTCATCCTCTTTCACCCCCAACTCTGACTCCTTCTCCTCCATCCCCATGAGAGTTTCTTCAAAAATACATATGAGGGGGATGAGAGACAACTGCAGCATGAATGGCATGAACTGCTAGTGCCCAACCTGGAAACAACTCATGCTCCCTGCTGAGGTGGTCTGGTGTCTGATCAAATCATTCACAGCTTTAAGCTACTATTATAGACTCTCAAGTATGTGCAATGTTCAATTCTAGTGATCTGGAACGTTGCAGACTAAGAGATGTAGCTGCATACCATTCTGAGGCTGCAAGCCCTGGAGAGCGTTCCTCACCACGTGAGAATGGATGAAAAGAGGGACAGTCTCCTGGACATTGCCAGCACCTTGCGCAAACCAGTGCATTTTTTTAAAAGGCCATGAAGGGAGTATGTGTCTTTTCATCAAGGTTGCCGGATGTTACTAACTACCTCTCCCAGTTGGAGTCGGTGGGGTTAAAGCCAGCAGGATGTTTTCTGTTTGATGTACTTAAGCAACTGCCCACCGGCGTGGTTACGATCTCCCAGGCCGATCAGCTCCAACACAGAGTGGCAACTCTTGACTTGACACATGTGATAGGAAGGAGGGGTAGTGTGAACAACACTGTGCCCTGCTGAGGTGGAGGAGGCAGATAAGTGGGGTCAAAAGGACCTGCCCCTTGCTGGGGTGCAGCCTCTCCACTGCCACAAAAAACATTGACCCAGTGGGCCGTGAAAGACATGTAATGTCCCTGCCCGTAACAGCTGCTCAGGTGTCCACTGTGGCATGCATTCTCCACCATGTGAGAGTACAAGACACTATTAAATGGTACTGCAACGACTGCACCACCAGCACCATGGCCAGACGGGGGGTTCAGCTTGTAGAAAAGCTAAATGCTGGTGGAGAAATGTTTTTCATGGCCAAACATTCCATTACAGATGTCACACGATGGAGCCGAGGACAAAGAGGAGTCTTAGCTTGAAAATTGCTTGAGGATAACGGTTGGCTGCCACAAAGAGGACCAGAAGATGAAGGACAGATTTGTTCTGATTGGGAATGCTGGCCAGTTGAATTTTCCGAAAGGATCCAGTGATGCCGCCTCATATGCTGTAATAGACCTCTGGAACCTTTAATTGAGTTTGAATGGCCACTGATTATTTTAATCCTGCAGCTCTTGCACACCACTGTGGCTCTGTGTGCCAGCCTTGTGGAGAAAAAACGCCACATGGGAGTTGCTTGCACAAAGCTACATGCAGTCAAGCTGGGCTAAGCTTTGGCATGTCTTGGGCCTAACCCACCCTCAGTGTCAGCAGCATCACCAGATCCCGAACCGGGTGTGGCCTCTACTCTTTATTGTACTGCCACCACCCTTCTCCACTGATGTTGCCTCCTCCTCAGCACCCCGATCCGGCTTCCAGGTGCTGTCCAGCATACAACTGTCAAAAGGGCAATAAAAGACAAAAAAAAAAGGGCATTTAAAAAATATCCAAAATACAAATCTGAGGGGTCAGCTGAAGCGTTTGAAGATTACAAAGGGTTAATAAAAATCTGTAAAAAGGAGATAAAATTAGCAAAAATACTAAACGAACTGCAGGTAGCAAAAGAGAGCAAAACAAATTCCCCAAAAATTATTTAAGTATATAAATGCTAAAAAAAACTAGGTCTGAGCAGGTAGGTCTACTAAATAATGGGAAGGGGGAAGGAAAAGGCAGAGTTACTAGATGTTTTTTTTAGCTCTCTATATACAAAAGAAGAGAAAGGAGCTGATATCTGTGGTGATGTGGTAATATACTCAATTGGCTAACTGTAGATATGGTCCAAGACAAGTTAAATAGGGTAAATATGAACAAGGCTCCGGGTCCAGATGGATTACACCCAAGAGTGCTTAAAGAGCTCAGTTCAGTCATTGCTGTGCCCCTGTTTATAAATTTTTAAGATTCTCTATGTACTGGTACAGTGCCAAGTGATTGGCGCAAGGCAAATGTGGTGCCCATATTTAAAAAAGGTTGTAGGTCCTTCACAGGTAATTATAGACCAGTTAGTTTAACTTCTGTTGAGGGAAAGATGTTTGAAGGACTCTTAAGGGACTATATACAGGAGTATGTGACTTTAAATAATATTATAAGTGATAACCAACATGGGTTTACCAAGGACAGAAGTTGTCAGACTAACCTGATTTGCTTTTATGAGGAGGCGAGTAGTAGCCTGGACAGAGGGGCGGCTGTGGATGTAGTGTTTCTGGAGTTTGCAAAGGCTTTTGATACTGTCCCTCAAATAAGTTTAATAGGTAAAGTAAGGTCTATAGGCTTGGAAAGTATAGTTTGTAATTGGATTGAAAACTGGCTGAAGGACCGTGTCCAGAGAGTTTTGGTCAATGATACCTATTCAGAATGGTCCCGGCCGGGTAATCAGTGATGTACCCCAAGGTTCAGTGCCAGGCCCTTTATTATTACATTTATTTATTAATCATATTGAGGATAAGATTAATAGCACCATTTCTATGTTTGCAGATGATACAAAGCTGTGTAGAACTGTACAATCTATGGAAGATGTCCATATACTACAAGCTGACATGAACACTCTGAGTGATTAGACATCAACTTGGCAAATGAGGTTCAATGTGGATAAATGTAAAGTTATGCATTTTGGTAGTAATAATCTCTGTGCTTCATATGTACAAGGTGATGTAACACTGGGAGAGTCACTTATAGAGAAGGATTTGGGTGTCACAGCAGGAACAGTGGACAGTTTTAAATAGGGTTTAGATGAATTCTTAAAAGTAAACAACATTAATGCTTATGAAAACGTGTAGAAATATGAGTCTCAGCATCCCCAGGTTGAACTTGATGGACGTATGTCTTCTTTAAACCAAATTAACTATGTATGTAACTATCCCTCTTTGCCGCTTTTATCAGACTGTAAAATATCATGGGGGCTCCTGGGCACACCCTCCTCTGCTTTGCGCTTTCCCCGATAGCCACTGCTGCTGCTCCCACTGCCAATGCTGTGGCTACAGTTGCCACTATCACCACCACCTTAACCTCCTTCTCAGGGCAGCCCAAATGGTGAGGGCTCTCACACAAGTCGTCAACAGGGAGACTCCCTTGACTATCCACCGTAGGATGTGGTGGAGTTTTCTTGCCTCTTCTTAAGAAAAAGGAAGGCGCACTGCTAGGAAGGGGCAGTGAAGACTGTGAGGACTCCACTGAAAGCTTTCTTTGGGACTGCAAGGAGGAGAAGCTGGAGGAACACTGTGACCCCTAGCTCCATAGCACAGTGTCAGACTCTGAAGTCACCTCCACATCATCCTGCTGCAACTGAGAGGAAGAGTGAGCCATCCAATCCAACAATCTCATTCTCTTTCTCAACTTTAATGTTTCGCTTTCCAAAGCCAGCATAGACAACTGCGGTATACTACTACTACTACTATTTCTGGCTGGGTAGTTGGTGCTGCTACTACCCACATTCTGGCTCTGTGTCTTTCATTTGGAATTTTTCAGTAGCTCAGACATTTTTGGGCCTCTCAGATGTTGCACTACCCTGTGTATTGGTGTAGTAATCACGTATATATGCTGCTAGTTTGAATATAATCAACCCCAATAAAAAAAAAAAAATGTATAAATAATTGATTGGGCACATGTTTGTGAACACAGAAATAATTAATTAAATTAAAGAAGTCCCCCCCCCAAAAAAAATATTCAACTGTGTGTGGAAATAAATGAACATTAATGGATGATTAAGGGCCAGGACTCATGCTCAATTTCACATTAAATGGGTTATCCAAGATCTATAATGCCCCCCATATGCCGAGGTCCCTCACAGAGGTTGTGCTTATCTCGCTCCCTGGCACCCGCTTCGCTTATCATACCGTCTCGCGGATGAAAACATTCAGTGTGTGGGGGTCCTCCAATAGCAGGCCATGACGGGAACGAGCCTCCCTAGCACCGAGGGTGATGCTAAGGAGCCTCGTTCCCACCATGGCCTGCTATTGGCTGCCACCCCCTCATGATAGAAATTTCCACCATGTGGAAATTGAATTCATGAAAATGGACAATTGAGAACTGATGCATTATCACTTACAGGTAGATTTCTGCCCTACCCTGTGTCTTGTAGTATTCACATACACATGCTGGTTTAATTAACTTGAACAATCCCCCCCAAAATTTTTATTCCAACTGAATGTAAATGACATTCATGAAAATGGACAATTGAGGTCTGACATTAAATTTCTCGTTATCTCTCACAGATAGATTGTTACCCTACCCTGTGTCTTGTAGTAATCACATACATATGCTACAGATGTAGCAGGGATAACACTCAAGCTCTTAACTCAAATTTCTTAACTCATCGCGTTATCTTGAGACAAAAGCCATTGAAAAGCAATTGACGGTGTTTGCTTAACGCATTTAGTTTAGAAAACATGTCTCATAAATCATGAGTGTTAACTCTACTACATCCGTAGTTAATTAAATTAAATTGACCTCCCCCCATAAAAATAGGTAAATTGCAACCGTGCACAACTGGAATTCAAGGAAACAGACTTGACGATCAATTTCAAGTTAACACTTACAGGTAGATTGCTCCTATACCATGTGATTTGCTGCAGTAATCACTTATATATACTGGCTAATTAGATTAAACCCCCCTCCCCCCCCCAAATTTTTTTTTTATTCCAACTGTGTTTTTTTTTGCAAGTACAAGTAAAGCAGATGATTTTTATGTGTTTTACGGCTACTTGAGGAGAAATTGCAGAAATCTGCAAACAGGTAGAGATAGCCTTGCCGTTCGCCTGGAGGTCGTTTCACAGCGAACTTTGCTTGTTCGCGATTTGCCGAACATATGGCGAAGTTCGAATGGGCCATATTCTTTTGTATTGCGCAAATTTTGACCCATGACACATCCATCAGGTGGGACAGGACAGCCAATTGAGACATTTCAGCACATGGACACACCCTAACCATATAACAGAACCCGATCTGACAGCAATTTTACATTCAGTGTTTTGCCAGTGTAGAGAGAGATTGCTTTGTGGAGCAGGGACAGACTGTTAGGGACACCAAACGCTAATAGGGCCACAAAAGTCCTTTTAAGTACTGATTTAGGTGTGCTATTGATAGATGTGATATACTGAGGGGTGCGATATACTTATAATATACTTTCTAGCATAGAAAGTATATTAAAGTGCATTTATATTGTGCAGTTGTGTTCAGTTCTGCTGCGATACCACAGCTATATAGAGGGACAAACGCTATTGGAATAACTAATTACAACTGGTGTGTTGTAACAAAATACTGATTCAGGGGCTTGATATACCTGTTTCCACAAAATACTGATTGAGGGGTGCATTATACCTACTTCTACCAAATATTGATTCAGGTGTTCTATATACCTGTTTCCACAAAATACTGAGGGACAATAAAAGGATTTTCATCTTCTTCTTCTATATACCTGCTTCCACAAAATACTGATTGAAGGGTGCAATATACCTGCTTCCACAAAATATTGATTGAGGCCTGCGATACACTGGCTTCCACAAAATAATGATTGAGGGGTGCGCTATACCTGCTTCCACCAAATATTGATTCAGGGGTTCTATATACCTGTTTCCACAAAATAGTGATTGAAGGGTGCAATATACCTGCTTCTACAAAATACTGATTAAGGGGTTCTATATACCTGCTTTCAGAAAATACTGATTAAGGGATTTGATATACCTGCTTCCACAAAATACTGATTGAGGGGTGCGATATACCTGCTTCCTCCAAATATTGATTCAGGTGTTCTATATACCTGTTTCCACAAAATACTGATTGAGGGGTGCAATATACTTGCTTCTACAAAATACTGATAAAGGGGTTCTATATACCTGTTTCCACAAAATACAGATTGAGGGGTGCGAAATATACCTGCTTCCACAAAATACTGATTAAGGGGTTTGATATACCTGCTTCTACAAAATACTGAATGAGGGGTGCAATATAACTGCTTTAAAAAAAAATACAGATTCAGGGGTTTTATATACCTCCTTGCACAAAATACAGATTGAGGGGTGTAATACAGGTCCTTCTAAAAAAATTTGCATATTGTGATAAAGTTCATTATTTTCTGTAATGTACTGATAAACATTAGACTTTCATATATTTTAGATTCATTACACACCAACTGAAGTAGTTTAAGCCTTTTATTGTTTTAATATTGATGATTTTGGCATACAGCTCATGAAAACCCAAATTTCCTATCTAAAAAAATTAGCATATTTCATCCGACCAATAAAAGAAAAGTGTTTTTAATACAAAAAAAGTCAACCTTCAAATAATTATGTTCAGTTATGCACTCAATACTTGGTCGGGAATCCTTTTGCAGAAATGACTGCTTCAATGCGGCGTGGCATGGAGGCAATCAGCCTGTGGCACTGCTGAGGTGTTATGGAGGCCCAGGATGCTTCGATAGCGGCCTTAAGCTCATCCAGAGTGTTGGGTCTTGCGTCTCTCAACTTTCTCTTCCCAATATCCCACAGATTCTCTATGGGGTTCAGGTCAGGAGAGTTGGCAGGCCAATTGAGCACAGTAATACCATGGTCAGTAAACCATTTACCAGTGGTTTTGGTACTGTGAGCAGGTGCCAGGTCGTGCTGAAAAATGAAATCTTCATCTCCATAAAGCTTTTCAGCAGATGGAAGCATGAAGTGCTCCAAAATCTCCTGATAGCTAGCTGCATTGACCCTGCCCTTGATAAAACACAGTGAACCAACACCAGCAGCTGACATGGCACCCCAGACCATCACTGACTGTGGGTACTTGACACTGAACTTCAGGCATTTTGGTACTTCCCTCTTCCCAGTCTTCCTCAAGACTCTGGCACCTTGATTTCCAAATGACATGCAAAATTTGCTTTCATCCGAAAAAAGTACTTTGGACCACTGAGCAACAGTCCAGTGCTGCTTCTCTGTAGCCCAGGTCAGGCGCTTCTGCTGCTATTTCTGGGGAATGCGGCACCTGTAGCCCATTTCCTGCACACGCCTGTACACGGTGGCTCTGGATGTTTCTACTCCAGACTCTTCCGCAGGTCCCCCAAGGTCTGGAATCGGTCCTTCTCCACAATCTTCCTCAGGGTCCGGTCACCTCTTCTCGTTGTGCAGCGTTTTCTGCCACACTTTTTCCTTCCCACAGACTTCCCACTGAGGTGCCTTGATACAGCACTCTGGGAACAGCCTATTCGTTCAGAAATTTCTTTCTGTGTCTTACCCTCTTGCTTGAGGGTGTCAATGATGGCCTTCTGGACAGCAGCCAGGTCGGCAGTCTTACCCATGATTGCGGTTTTGAGTAATGAACCAGGCTGGGAGGAATCTTTTGCAGGTGTTTAGAGTTAATTAGTTGATTCAGATGATTAGGTTAATAGCTCGTTTAGAGAACCTTTTCATGATATGCAAAATTTTTTAGATAGGAAATTTGGGTTTTCATGAGCTGTATGCCAAAATCATCAATATTAAAACAATAAAAGGCTTGAACTACTTCAGTTGGTGTGTAATGAATCTAAAATATATGAAAGTCTAATGTTTATCAGTACATTACAGAAAATAATGAACTTTATCACAATATGCTAATTTTTTTAGAAGGACCTGTATACCTGCCTCCACAAAATACTGATTAAGGGGTTTGATATACTTGCTTCCACAAAATACAGATTTAAGAGGTGCGATATACCTGCTTTCACCAAATATTGATTCAGGTGTTCTATATACCTGTTTCCACAAAATACTCTTCCTGAGGCTTGCTCTACTAAGTGGGCTTCTTATTAAGTGGAGTTAAAAAAAAGGAGTTCTAGTGCTGAGTGTGCTTTTGTGGGAGTGATTGAGTGTGAGTTTGAAGCAGAGATCCTTGAAAGTTAAGTTTTTGCATTTTAGTACTGCCATTTCAAACTTATTTTTTTCTCTGCTGGGTGTTACCATTGAAACCCATTTTTTTTCTCTGCTTGATTAAGGGGAGTGGCCTGGGCAACCAGGTACTATAAATTGAACCACTGAACTCCCTGAGCTTGCTCTGCTAAGTGGGCTTCTTATTAAGTGGAGTTAAAAAAAAAGGAGTTCTAGTGCTGAGTGTGCTTTTGTGGCAGTGATTGCAGGTGGCTGAGTGTGGTTTGAAGCAGAGATCCTTGACAGTTAAGTTTTTGCATTTTAGTACTGCCATTTAAAACTTTTTTTTTTTCTCTGCTGGGTGTTGCCATTTAAACCCATTTTTTTTTCTCTGCTTGATTAACGGGAGTGGCCTGGGCAACCAGGTGCTATGAATTGAACCACTGAACTCCCTGAGCTTGCTCTTCCTGATGCTTGCTCTACTAAGTGGAGATACACCACTGGTCTCAAGACCAAAAGAATTCCCTGTAGGGGTCTACTAATTTGAAAATTAAAACATGAACTTTATTAGATCTTTTAAAAAAGGGGGTTATAGATGCCCCAATATCCACACACTTAAAACTCTCAGACGATAGTACTGGCTTATATGGAGATTGATCCTATTTCTCTCAGTTTGGAGAGAAAAATGAATGTGCAAGTTGGTAATGTCCAGTTTAACACACAATGAGGATATGACCCTAATTGGGGAGCCCCAATGATGAAGCCGCTTCGCGGCGAAACATGTCGGGTGGGGACTAGTGTTAGGTGCACTTGTTTTAGACAGACGCTAGTACTGTGAGAGCTTCAGTCCTCAAAAACATGATATTCTGAGTGTATGTGTGTATTGTGTGTGACAGTGACGAGTAACACACAGCCTGTTTGAGCGGGGATTACTACCTAGGACCTGGGCCCAGGTCCTGGGGCTCCCCAATTAGGGTCATATCCTCATCGTGTGTTAAACTGGACATTACCAACTTGCACACTTGAGGAGTGTGGTTTGAAGCAGAGATCCTTGAAAGTTAAGTTTTTGCATTTTAGTACTGCCATTTAAAACTTTTTTTTTCTCTGCTGGGTGTTGCCATTTAAACCCATTTTTTTTTCTCTGCTTGATTAAGGGGAGTGGCCTGGGCAACCAGGTGCTATGAATTGAACCACTGAACTCCCTGAGCTTGCTCTTCCTGAGGCTTGCTCTACTATGTGGGCTTCTTATTAAGTGGAGTTAAAATAAAAGGAGTTTAAGAAAAGGAGTTGGAAACTAAGGTTGGATATAATTTTCTTGTGTATTGTTGGCTTAATTTTAGGTAGTCCTTCAACTACAGCAGACAGGGTCTGATTCTAAATTCATATTTACTGTTTTATTTTTTACTGTTGTAATCCCCATTTAGTATGTGTTGCACAATTGACAACGCAGTTCAGTGCACATCTTGCATGATGTATGCAGTCCTGGAACAGCCATTCAAGGGTGTATATCTTTGTTCAAGATGTGAGCAAATTACCCGTTTGGAATCGCAAATCGAGTCTCTAAACGGGCAAGTTGCAACACTGAGAGGCATTGACAATTTGCAAAAGAGTTTGCTTCTCACCGAGCAAGCACTCTTTGGGGTAGATGAGGGGGAGGGTGACAGAGAGGAGGCTGAGGAAAGTGACATAGCTAGCTGGGTAACAGTTAGAAAGCGGGGTAGAGGGAAGAGTGCCAGGGAGGCTAGCCCTGATCTGACACACCCCAACAAGTTTGCACGTTTGGCAGATAAGGGGAATGTCAGTTCAGGGACGGCACTGCTGCAGCCGGACACTTCCTCTGCCAGTCAGGGGAATGTCAGCTCCAGTAAGCAGGGAACCAGGAGAGCAGGGCAGGCCAGACAGGTGCTGGTAGTGGGAGACTCCATTATTAGGGGAACAAATAGGGAAATCTGTCACAAAGACCGTGATCGCCGAACAGTGTGCTGTCTTCCTGGCGCTAGAGTTCGACACATCGCGGATCAGGTTGACAGATTACTGGGAGGGGCTGGAGAAGACCCAGCGGTCATGGTCCATATCGGAACCAATGACAAAGTTAGAGGTAGGTGGAGAGTCCTTAAAAATGATTCCAGGGATTTAGGTCAAAAGCTTAGGGCAAGGACCTCAAAGGTAGTATTTTCCGAAATACTGCCTGTACCACGAGCCACACAAGAAAGGCAGCGGGAGATTAGGGAGATTAACAAGTGGCTCAAGAACTGGTGTAGGAAGGAGGGGTTTGGGTTCCTGGAGAACTGGGCCGACTTTTCTATCGGCTACAGGCTCTATTGTAGGGACGGGCTGCACCTCAATGGGGAAGTGGCAGCTGTGCTGGGGAGAAAGATGGCTAGAAGGTTGGAGGAGTGTTTAAACTAGGGACTGGGGGGGAGGAAAATTGCATTATAGGAGGGGAAGATAGGGCAGATAGAGCCCGGGGACAATGTAGTGGGAATGGGGGAGGAATGGAAGGAGGGACTAGAACAGTTCAGAAGGAAAGGTGTAGGGTAAAAAAATATACATAAACCTCTCAAATGTATGTATACTAATGCCAGAAGCCTGACTAATAAAACTGGTGAACTGGAATTAGTGATGTGTGAGGAGGACTATGACATAGTGGGAATAACTGAGACATGGCTGGATGATAGCTATGACTGGGCAGTTAATGTACAAGGTTACAGTCTGTTTAGAAAGGATCATCAAAACCGGAGGGGGGAGGGGGGGGGTTTCCTTTATGTAAAGTCCGGTCTAAAGCCCACATTCCGTGAAGATATAAGTGAGGGACATGAACATGTGGAGTCACTGTGGGTAGAGATACATGGAGCTAAAAACAACAATAAATTACTAATAGGAGTTTACTAGAAACCACCTAATATACCAGAGTCCACAGAAAATCTACTACTAAACGAGATAGACGAGGCGGCAAATCATAATGAGGTGGTTATTATGGGGGACTTCAACTACCCAGATATAGACTGGGAAACTGAAAGCTGTACATTTCATAAAGGAAACAGGTTCTTGGCAATAACCAAAGACAATTACCTCTCTCAACTGGTTCAGGACCTGACTAGAGGGACGGCCATACTGGACTTAGTATTAACCAGTAGACCTGACAGAACAACAGATGTGCAGGTTGGGGGACACCTGGGAAATAGTGACCATAAAGTAATAACCTTCCAATTATCATTCAAAAGAGCGTTTCTACAGGGAGGAACAAAAATACCAAACTTCAAAAAAGTTCAATTTAGCCAACTAAGAGAGGCCATAGGCCGAACTAACTAGGACAAAGTCCTCAAAAGTAAAAATACAGCCACAAAATGGGATATCTTTAAAAACATCCTAAAATCTCATTGTGAGAGGTACATACCGTATGGGAATAAAAGGTTAAAGGGACACTGACAGGGCCAATAAGCATATTGAGGTATATATATGGCACTACAGGTCTTATAATGGGTATTACAATCATATAAGTTACCCCCCTGTCCACATTATACATACAGTAAACTTTAAGTTTTATAACCTGCTCCAACGGTCTTCAATCTGCTTAACAGTGCCCGGCGCATGCGCCGGATCTTGTGAAGTCCGGTACAGTAAGCGCCGCCCAGGGCTCATCAATATTCACTTCGCTGGGCGGCGCTTACTGTCCCCGACTTCACAAGATCCGGCGCATGCGCAGGGCACTGTTCAGCGCAGCGCTTCAGAGCGGGGACCGCAGAAGCCGCCCAGCAAACTGAATATTCATGAGCTGGGCGGCGCTTCAAAGTGGCAGTTGGGGGGAGGCTGGCTGGGCGCAAGAGAGGTGAAACGCCGCCCCTTGGGCAGATTGAAGACCGTTGGAGCAGGTTATAAAACTTAAGTTTACTGTATGTATAATGTGGACAGGGGGGATACTTATATGATTGTAATACCCATTATAAGACCTGTAGTGCCATAAATATACCTCAATATGCTTATTGGCCCTGTCAGTGTCCCTTTAAGGAACAAAAAGAAACCAATGTGGATAAATAGAACTGTAAAGAAAGCAATAAATGACAAAAAGAAAGCATATAAATCACTAAAACAGGAGTGTAGCACAGAAAAACTATAAGGAAAAAAATAGAACATGTAAAAAACAAATAAAAGCAGCCAAACTAGAGACCAAGAGATTAATTGCCAAAGAGAGTAAAACTAACCCTAAAATGTTCTTCAATTATATAAATGTTAAAAAGTATAAATCTGAAGGTGTAAAGAGTAATGAGGGGGTAGTCACAGAGAGCGATGAAGAGAAAGCAAAGCTGTTAAATATTTTTTTCTCCAATGTATTCACTGAGGAAAATAAACTGTCAGATGACATGCAGAATGTAAAAATAAATTCCCCATTACAAGTGTCCTGTCTGACCCAGGAAGAAGTACAACAGCGACTTAAAAAGATTAAAATAGACAAATCGCCAGGACCGGATAGCATACACCCCCGTATCCTAAGGGAATTAAGTAATGTCCTAACCAGACCCTTATTTCTGATATTTGAAGACTCTATACTGACAGGGAATGTCCCACAGGATTGGCGCATGGCAAATGTGGTGCCAATATTCAAAAAGGGTCCAAAAACAGAGCCTGGAAACTATAGGCCGGTAAGTTTAACATCTGTTGTGGGTAAACAGTTTGAAGGTTTTTTGAGAGATGCTATCTTAGAGCATCTCAACGGAAATAAGCAAATAATGCCATATCAGCATGGCTTCGTGAGGGATCAGTCATGCCAAACTAATTTAATCAGTTTCTATGAGGAGGTAAGTTCTAGACTTGACAGCAGCGAATCAATGGATGTCGTATATCTGGACTTCTCCAAAGCATTTGACACTGTACCACATAAAGTGTTAGCATATAAAATGAGAATGCTCGGACTGGGAGAAAACGTCTGTATATGGGTAAGTAACTGGCTCAAAGATAGAAAACAGAGGGTGGGTATTAACGGTACATACTAAGATTGGGTCACTGTCACTAGTGGGGTACCTCAGGGGTCAGTATTGGGCCCTATTCTCCTCAATATATTTATTAATGATCTTGTAGAAGGCTTGCATAGTAAAGTATCAATTTTCGCAGATGACACTAAACTGTGTAAAGTAACTTACACTGATGAGGACAGTATACTACTACAGAGGGATCTGGATAGATTGGAGGCTTGGGCAGATAAGTGGCAGATGAGGTTTAACACTGACAAATGTAAAGTTATGCACATGGGAAGGAATAATGCAAGTCACCCGTACATACTAAATGGTAAAACACTCGGTAACACTGACATGGAAAAGGATCTAGGAATTTTAATAAACAGCAAACTAAGCTGCAAAAACAGTGTCAGGCAGCTGCTGCCAAGGCCAATAAGATAATGGGTTGCATCAGAAGGGGCATAGATGCCCGTGATGAAAACATAGTCCTACCACTTTACAAATCGCTAGTCAGCCCACACATGGAGTACTGTGTACAGTTCTGGGCTCCTGTAAACAAGGCAGACATAGCAGAGCTGGAGAAGGTCCAGAGGAGGGCAAGTAAAGTAATAACTGTAGTACCCTGAAAGATTAGAAAAAAGACGACTGAGGGGAGATCTAATTAATATGTATAAATATATCAGGGGTCAGTACAGAGATCTATCCCATCATCTAGGTATCCCCAGGACTGTGACTGTGACGAGGAGACATCCCCTGCGTCTGGAGGAAAGAAGGTTTGTACACAAAGATAGAAAAGGATTCTTTACGGTAAGAGCAGTGAGACCATGGAACTCTCTGCCTGAGGAGGTGGTGATGGTGAGTACAATAAAGGAATTCAAGAGGGGCCTGGATGTATTTCTGGAGTGTAATAATATTACAGGCTATAGCTTCTAGAGAGGGGTCGTTGATCCAGGGAGTTATTCTGATTGCCTGATTGGAGTCGGGAAGGAATTTTTTATTCCACTAAAGTGGGGAAAATTGGCTTCTACCTCACAGTTTTTATTTTTGCCTTCCTCTGGAAGGATAACAGGCCAAACTGGATGGACAAATGTCTTTATTCGGCCTTATGTACTATGTTACTATGAGGGGTGCGATATAGCTGTTCTACTAAATACTGATTAAGGTGTTCTATATACCTGCTTCCACAAAATACTGATTGAGGGGTGCGATATACCTGCTTCCATAACATATTGATTGAGGGTGTGATATAGAACCAAACAAGAAAAAGGCCTCACTTATAATACCATAGTTAAGGGCAAACAAGAAAAGCAACTATAAAAACGTAAAGTGTTGTCCAACAAACAACAAACGGATGCCCAATATATTAAAAATATATTTTTTTTTATTTCATCATAATAGACAATACATGATTCTTAGAATATTAGGGATAACAAAAAAGAGGTTTTGAGGAGTCAGCAGAAAACCCCCGGATGCCGCAGTCCTCCGGCCGGTATCTCTATAACCCACCAAAAGATGGAGCACATGTCAGGTGTGTATAGAATATGCAATATGGTGATTCACAGAAAAAAGAGGGTTATATCATACACAAACCCCAGAAAAATAATTCTAACTGTGATCATCACCTATATGCATATCCACAAGATGAGACTCAAGCGTTGGGTCTTAATATACAAATAAGAG
The DNA here is from genome assembly GCF_014858855.1 of Bufo gargarizans. NCBI lineage: Eukaryota > Metazoa > Chordata > Amphibia > Anura > Bufonidae > Bufo > Bufo gargarizans. The sequence continues at coordinate 69,111,611 of NC_058084.1, forward strand.
CATAGGCTAAATATAATGCCCCTATGGGATACAAAACAAGTAGGTAAATGAGACCCCATACACCAAACCCTCATGAGAGCTGTAAGCAGAAACTCGTCCGTGGATATCTTGATGGAAAGTCACAACATACCATGAGACATGATGGAGGGCAGAGACAACAGGCACGAGACAGGCAAAATTCCACAAAATACTGATTCAAGGGTTTTATATACCTCCTTGCAAAAAATACTGACTGAGGGATGCGATATACCTGCCTCCACAAAATACTTAATAAGGGGTGCGATATACCTGCTTCCACAAAATACAGATTGTAGGGTGTGATATACCTGCTTCCACAAAATATAGATTGTAGGGTGCCCAAGGAGGGTGGTCCCCACTGTTGCTTCCTAGTCCCGAGATCTCTAATGTCAGTGGTGGTGAAGGTGACAATTATGACGTGTCGGTGGACGTCACATGGTTGACCACAAGAGAGGAAGAGGAGGGGAAGAGGACGACGGTACATGGCTCTGCAGTCTGGGCTTTTTTTAAGGTGTCAGTTGCTGAAAAAAGTGTTGCCATCTTCAGCCTGTGCTGTCAACGCATAAGTCGCGGTAAGCCCAACACTCACCTAGGGACGATCTCCTTAAGAAGGCACCTGGCCTCCCATCACCAAGCCCAGTGGGAGCAACGCTGTCAGAACCCAAAAAGCCACACTCCTGGCGCTCCACGTCCTGCCTCTTCTCCTTCTCCTCTCATTTGTCCTCCACCTTCCACCATGCCGTTGTCGCGTTTATCTGGCAGAAGGCAGGCTTCCGTGGCCCAAATGTTCAAGAGAAAAAGTTGATGACGCTGGATAACCCTCTTGCCCAACGGTTGACCGCTGGTTTGTCGGAACTGCTAGCCCGCCAACTACTGCCATATAAACTGATGGACTCGGAGGCCTTTAGAAAATTTGTGGCCATTGGCACACCGCAATGGAAGGTCCCTGGAAGGAAATATTTCTCCCAGAAAGGCATCCCAGAGCTATATGGCCACGTTCAGCGGCAATTGAGTATATCTCTGGCACACACAGTCGGTGCCAAGATACATCTGACCACAGACACGTAGTCTAGCAAACACAGACAGGGAAGGTACATAACTTTTACTGCCCACTGGGTGAACCTTCTTACAGCCGTCAAGCATGTAACCCGTGGCACCCATGTGGATTTGGTGTTACCGCCACGGATTGCATGCAGGCCTGCCTCTTATTCTCCTCCTCCATCCTCCGTTTCCTCCTCACCTGACTCCTCTTTTTCCTCTGCTACCTCCTCTTCCGCTGCACCCCCCCCCCAAGCTCCCCAGAACCTATTTGACGTGCCAGGTGAGACGTTGCCATGCTGTGATGCGGCTGTTATGCCTGGAATCCAAGAGCCACACCGGTCCTGCACTGCCTCCAGCTCTGCGGTCACAGGCCGATCAGTGGCTAACCCCGCTCAATTTGACAGTTGCTAAAGTGGTGTGCGACAATGGTGCCAATCTGCTGAGCGTGCTGAAACAGGGCAAAATTACACACGTGCCGTGCATGGCACACATCCTGAACTTAGTTGTGCAGCAATTAGTTGCCAAATACCCCAGGGTCCAGGACGTCTTGTGGCAGGCCAGAAAAACCTCTGGCCATTTTAGAAGATCTTACACGGCCAAGGCTTGCCTTGCTGACGTTCAGCGGTGACACCACCTGCCCGTCAGACGTCTGATTTGTGAAAGCCCGATGCGCAGGAACTCAACTTGTATATGCTTGATAGGCTGCTCCAGCAGAAATGTGCCGTTAACAATTACCTGTACGAACTCTGCGGCAGGACAGGTTTTGGGGAGCTTAGTTTCTTGGCATGCAGTTTTCTGGCATGCAGACTTCTGCGGCCATTTGATGAGATCACCTCCAGCCACATAATTACAATTTTTTTTCTGTCAGGTGAATGCTGAATTTTTGGGGCCTGTACTCCACTGGCCTACAGTAAAATTTGTATTCAGTGAATGCCTAATCTACCTCCAGGCACATAATCACTAGTTCTTTTCTGTCAGGTGAATGCCTAATTTTTGGAGCTCGTACTCCCGTGGCCTAAAATAATTTTCTACGCTCCAGCAGGGCAAATTTTTGAGAGTTTCCCTTTTAGACACATAAAAATGATCCCTTATTAAAATATGATAAAACAAACTCCAGCAAAATTTTGCTTTGGTGTTCTTAGTATTTATTGTAATGTGGCAAAATAACACTTTGTGTGACGTTTCGGCACAATAGCCTTTTTCAAACTGTGTATGTACAGAAAAATACTGAAAATTACAATCAGTGGTTGTATGATTAAAACAACAAAATTACATGATTACAGACAGTGAATATACATAAATATAAATATATACAGGGTGAACATCAAAAAAAGGAGGATTCTCATGATCTTGATGAGAAGTCCAGGTGTAGGCTGAAGAACAACTTCCTATGGAGCATAGCTAAGGAAAATTGTCATATGCCACAGATATAGCACTCTTTATCATATAATACAGCCGGATATGAAATAATGAGACAAAGGTCCACAAAAATAAAGGAAATGAAAGAATTGATGAAAAAAATGAAAGAAAGTCCAGGAGCAGCCCCCTAGCATATGTCCATAAACATGGGAGTCAGGAATATCCTTGTAAATACACAGATAATTAGTGGAAGGTGCAGAGGGAGCATCACAGAGGTAGAGCACAATTAATGTACTAAGAAACAAAGTAAGACCTGGGGACAACACTTACCAAATGCCGCTCTGGTAGAAGGAGCCAGATAGTGCTGCGCTGAGGAGAGGTATAGCATGCAAATGCATGCAATGGGTATAAGCGCACCATAATGCGGCTAAAGCGGCGCCTATATAGGCCAATTGAGCGCGAACGGCACTTCCGGTATCGCGAAACCGGAAATGGTGCGTTTCAACTGCCGTTCACGAGCAGGAAGTGACGTTGGTGTATGTGATGTGATTCATCTGCGTTCCACGGGCAGGAAGTGCGTTCCATATGCGTTCCACCAGCAGGAAATGGGTGATATTTTATTACCAAAATCCAGACGGAAATATAGACGATTGAAGAACAGCTCACAGCCATCCTACCAACTGAGGAACTTCGTCAACTACAAACAAGAATCGAATCCACACTCCAAAGTCACAGAAAAGAGATAGAGAACACAAAACAGAATAAATTCCTCCGTGATACAGAGGACTACAGATTGAATAGAGTCTACAAATGGCCCGACTACAACCGTACATCCACCTACAGACCGAGATACCGCTCACAATCAAGGGACTCGTCCCATTCAAGTGCCAACAGCGACTCACAGATTCAACCAGAAGCACAGACCCAACGCTTCCCAAGAGGACGACGAGGGAATCTAGGAGGATCAGCCACCACAGCACGAGGACCCATCACTACAAGATCTCAGGTATCGTCACTAGTTGTGAATATATCATCACACACACTGGGACCAGCTGAGATGGCCCTTCTCGAAAAAGGCTTATCATACTGCCCGTCGGTCCAAGTGGACTCTTTCCAATTGGACTTAGACCTCTGCAGACTATTTAGGAACATTCGTCTCAAAGCACACTTTGCAGAACAAGAAGGACCAACTCGGACCATCTCCTGTTCTTCTAGCCCACAGGTTTCTATCAGTAGCCTGGGACTAAGGAACCAGAGCCATTACATGCCGCCCAAAAACAAACCTACAATAGAAACTTTCATTTCACTTGTAAAAAAAAGATGTCACCCAATTCAAGAAAGATCTGTCTATAGGCAAATACAAATTTCAAAATAACCTAGATGCAACACAGCAACAGGCACTTACTTACCCTTTGTAAACAAAAAAACATTATCATAAAACCAGCCGAAAAAGGGGGAGCAGTTGTCCTCCTTGATAAAACCCAATACAAGGCAGAAATGTATCGCCAATTACAGGATGAAAACTCAGTTCTGACCCCACACACACAATCAGAGACAAAATCCAGAAGGTTATCACCCATTACCATGCATTGAACATCATTCACAATGCCACCCTCACTTTTCTCACTAATAACAACCCGGTTATTCCGGTCTTCTATACTTTACCCAAAATTCACAGAAGCCTACACCATCCCCCTGGTCGTCCAATCGTTGCATCCACTAGTTCACTGCTGTCTCCACTATCCATCCTTTTGGAAAAGTCACTCACACCACTCATTAAAAAAACAAGATCATTCATTTTGGATACCTCTGAATTCCTGAGTTTCATTCACAATTTCCCACCATTACCACCCAACAGTATTTTAGTTACATGGGATGTGGCTAGCCTTTATACTTCCATACAACACCAGAAGGGACTTCAGGCAGTCTCCAATCCAATTTTTCTAATCCCGACACTATATCTTTTTACATGGATATCCTTGAATTGGTCCTGACAAATAATTTCTTTTTATTTGAGGACACATTTTACCTACAATTCCAAGGGAACGCTATGGGGTCTAACGTGGCCCCTCCATATGCAAACTGTTACATGGCAGAATTCGAAGAGACGCATATTTACCCCAACTCTCATTTCATTGATCATGTGCTCCTATGGAAGCGTTACATAGATGACATTTTTTGCATATGGAGGGGCCCCGTAGAGTCCCTCACCGAATTTCACAGCTTTCTGAACAACATTTACCCGGAACTTCAATTTACCATCCATTTTGACACTTCAACCATTAGCTTTTTGGACACGACAGTCATCATAACACCGACAGGCACACTGACCTCTATAAAAAAAACGACAGATCGCAATAATCTTTTACATTATACCAGTTTTCATTCTCTCAACACAAAAAAATCTCTTCCCAATTCACAATACTCTCACCTAAAACGGATCGTGTCCAACAGCTCACAACATGAAATCCAACTTGGCGAAATGAGAGACAGATTCAGGGAACGGCGCAACCCCGAACATGTCCTTGGGGACACGAGCCCCACAGCCCCACTGCCCACTAAGACCACCACTAAGACTACCCTAACCCGTATTCTATTTGTACATACATACCATCCAAGTATCAACAAGGTTCTGAACAGCATCCGCAACCATTGGCCCATATTACAGAAGGCATTTCCTAAGATACTAGAATTCACAAATCCCATTCTGGCATGCAACCGCAGACCCTAAAACCTGACATTGGCCCATTACTCAATATACCGAAACAGAGATTCCTAGGCACACCCAAGTTTGTCACCTTTCCATGCCTTCACTGTTTTAAGTGTTCCAACATCCTCAAGGGCTCTTACTTCCAACACCCCCAGTCTGGTCACCAATTTCCCATTAAAGATTTCTTCACGTGCGATTCCTCATTTGTCATTTATCTGTTAAAATGTCCATGTGGCAAAATTTACATTGGGGAAACCACACAGAAAGTGACTGAGACTGAGTATGTCAACACGAGTCATCCATCAGACGCCAGAATCTCTTACTTCCAGTCCCATTTCATTTTTAGCAGGCAGGCCATAATATCTTGCAACTCAGATTCCAGGTTATTGAGCATATCCTCTCACACAGACGCGGATATGACCATATTGCACAACTCAAATAAAGAGAATCCTTCTGGATACACACGTTAGATTGTTTAGAACCTAAAGTTTTGAACAGGGACTATGAAGTTCAGAGCTTCATTTAACTTTTTCCATCATACGTCTAGAGTGGCCCTCTTAGCCTCATACCATTACACATATTTTTTCCACCATAATTAATTCCCCCCTTCCCCCGGTACCCACACAGCTATTATTTAACTGTTATGGGCCCCATATTTTCGTTGTTAGTATACTTGATCCCAATTACCACTATTACGTTAACACATATATGTTTTCCCTATTGGCCCCTCTTAGTCGACTGTTCTTTAATAATATACCCATTTACTTTATAGGTACCATAACAGCATCATCCACTGGAGATCTGTATCCTTTGTAGTATTAATCCTCTTACAGATGATCCTTGCTGATCCCTCATAGTATACCCTATATATGATATAGCTAATCCCTATAGAGTTTATGATATTATATATGTATAGATTGTTCCTTTCTCTTTCCCTCTACCCCCCTCCCTCCGTTTGTTCCTTTTTTGACATCCATGATGCATCGACATGGGTCCCATAACTCTTAGTGCTCAAATATCACCCATTTCCTGCTGGTGGAACGCATATGGAACGCACTTCCTGCCCGTGGAACGCAGATGAATCACATCACATACACCAACGTCACTTCCTGCTCGTGAACGGCAGTTGAAACGCACCACTTCCGGTTTCGCGATACTGGAAGTGCCGTTCGCGCTTAATTGGCCTATATAGGCACCACTTTAGCCGCAATATGGTGCGCTTATACCCATTGCATGCATTTGCATGCTATACCTCTCCTCAGCGCAGCACTATCTGGCTCCTTCTCCCAGAGCGGCATTTGGTAAGTGTTGTCCCCAGGTCTTACTTTGTTTCTTAGTACATTGATTGTGCTCTACCTCTGTGATGCTCCCTCTGCACCTTCCACTGATTCTCTGTGTATTTACAAGGATATTCCTGACTCCCATGTTTATGGACATATGCTAGGGGGCTGCTCCTGGACTTTCTTTCATTTTTTTCATCAATTCTTTCATTTTCTTTATTTTTGTGGACCTTTGTCTCATTATTTCATATCCGGCTGTATTATATGATAAAGAGTGCTATATCTGTGGCATATGACAATTTTCCTTAACTATGCTCCATAAGAAGTTGTTCTTCAGCCTACACCTGGACTTCTTATCAAGATCGTGAGAATCCCCTTTTTTTTTTATGTTCACCCTGTATATATTTATATTTATGTATATTCACTGTCTGTAATCATGTCATTTTGTTGTTTTAATCATACAACCACTGATTGTAATTTTCTGTATTTTTCTGTACGTACAGTTTGAAAACGGCTATTGTGCCGAAACGTCACACAAAGTGTTACTTTGCCGCATTACAATAAATACTAAGAACACAAAAGCAAAATTTTGCTGGAGTTTGTTTTATCATATATACGGGGTGGGATCCCGACTCCACGCAGCACCACCTAGTGTGCCACACTGGTCTACTATACCCTTAATAAAATACATATTTTTTGTGGAGATTTTTGCCATTGCCTCTGGTATGTCACTGTCCATGTTGTTGGACTATTTGTTAACTTCTAGTAAGTATTTGTTGCCTGCAAATATGACCTGAAGGTTTTTTTTGGTTCGCCTGCCATTAAAGTGAATGGGGACCACTGCGAACACGCGGTTCGCAAACATTTGTTTCCGGTTTCATCATAGGCTTTGTTTAGACCAGCATCATGGCCTTTATTAATAACTGATCCATGAAAGCCATACTGGATCTGTTTCTAAATAGAAATAGAGAAAATTTGATGGACCCCCAGTGACTTATAATTGGACTCATCAATTTTCTGCTACTTTTGACACAATGACAGTCGGATAGTTGGACTACTACTGCCAAAAATACTTGAACAGCTCAAGAAAAGGAAAAAAAAAAAAAAGCAGAACCTAATGCTCCATATAGAAATGCTACTGGATGATAGTAAAAAAATAGTGTTAAATGTCTCTGCAGAAACTGACACATATCCTGGAAGTTGGACCCCAAATGATGGGGAAATCTCATCTCATTATCATAGGCACATAAGAGGGATTTATCATTCTCCTCCATGCCAATTTGCTGGTGTAAAAATCACAAACCCTGTGTTTGCAACCTTTTAAACACCACAGACGTTTTGTCCCAAGTGGTGCTTCTACGCTTCCCTCTCCAGTTACCAAAAAAGGGACATGGTGATGGCAGAGGAAGGAGCTGAGCCAGCACATTTATCTTCATTCATCTCAGTTTTTTGGGGGTGAATGTAGAAATGTACAACAGTTAGGAGGATACGTTCGATTTCAGTCTGGTGCACGGCCTGCTTGAGGATACGCCAAATCTAGGAGTCCTGCGTCTTACCATGTATGAGGCACATCCTCCAGGTGCGCAGGGGAAATCAAGACCAATAGAGAAAATGCTGTTTTGATAAATGTCCCCCATAGTTATTATCTTATAGGTTTCTTTTTTTTTTACAAATGGTGCACGAAGCTGACACTGATACCTGGATAATGTTTTGAAAGCATCCATTTACAATTCTCATGCAGTCAATACAATGAACCACTTGTTTTAGCCTTGTACCCGATAATTTGCATTGGTATTTCCATCTCTCATAGGTCTTGGTTTCAGGATCTCTCAGAGGGAATAACGGCGCCAATTATTGATGCAGTTACACTAATTATATCACTAGTGAAGAAGGCTCTGGTCAAAACATGACCGGAGGATTTAAATAAAATAAAAAAAAACTGATTTATACTATTTGGATTTAAAATTGGTGAAAGGTCTTTAGAGATAGTGTAATATACTGTATTTATCACAAAACTGCCTTGTTTTTCATAAGACAGATCAAAGTCGGGCCTGATTAGTTTCTCTAGACTTAAAAGCCCTCACAATTCAAAGAAGCAAGCACAACCAAACGAGTTAATGAACATACATACTTAATACAAAGGTACCTTAAAAATGCATACGGCTTTGAAGCCTGGCAGAGCTATTCACAAAGGAGAAGACTAGTTATCTACCCAACAAGCATATCAATTCAGATACCATCACCCCTTCATGATCTAGTCTAGAACACTGGAATGCTTCTGACATAGGGCATGTTAATAGTACAGGAACACTTTGATTAGAGCTTATTATCAGGAAGGACATCTTATAATTAAATGAAAATTGACACATAACTTTGCACTACATGAGATGACTCTTAGCCGGACAATTTCTGCTGACTCGACCATAAGCATTGTGGTAGCAGGGATAAAGGGCCACCAAACACTTGTGGACAGGATCGGACAGTTTGAACATTAACCTGCCTAACCCTTTTTTTCTACAATGAAAGAAATTGGGAGCATGGGCTACTAGTCGACATTAAAATGAGATTAGCAATGTATATTGATGAAATTGTCATAAAAGTGTCTCACCTTGGGTCAGCTATATGGTTTTTGCAATGAGATGTATTATGTATTCATATTGTAATACAGAGTGGCAGAGAATATTTTTGATAGACTCATATGGAATCAGTGAGAACAAAATTGTAACATGTTCCAAGTGTAAGAGATAGCAGCTGGGCAAAGGGGGATGTTGTACATGGCAGAACAGAGAGTAAAGGAGGAAAGTTTTGGGGGGGAAAAGTTTGAAACTAGGAACAGGAAGCATATTTATACTAGGGCACGAACATATTTCCTGCAATCTGCCTAGTGTATGCTTTCCTCTATCTACAGCCTCTGTGATTCTTGGATGGTTTTCCCACTCTCTGATCTGCTATGTACAATCTCCTTTGTATTTTTGCTGCTATTTGGAATGCTGAGAGAGGGGATGGGGAAAGCAGACAGGCTAGGTAAAGGACTCATACACACTCAGCAGAAGCAAAATCATAGGACATTTTTTAAATTAACACCTTAAGGCTCCATTCACACGTCCGCAATGTTTTTTGCGGAGACACGGAGACACGGATCCGCAAAACACGGAAAGCGGCAATGTGCGTTCCGCATTTTGCGGACCGCACATTGCCGACATAATAGAATATGCCTGTTCTTGTCCGCAATTGCGGACAAGAATAGGACATGTTCTATTTTTTTGCGGAAACGGAAGCACGGATGCGGAAGTGCGGATCCGCAAATGTGGATGCGGACAGCACATTCCGTCCCCATAGAGAATGAATGGGTCCGCACCCTTTCCGCAAAATTGCGGAAAGGATGCGGACCCATTTTGCGGACGTGTGAATGGAGCCTAAGGACCGGGCCATTTTTACTTATCCAGGCCATTCTGATATTGTTTTCTTGTCACATATTGTACTTCATGACACTGGTAAATTTGAATCTAAATATTTCATTTTTATTTATAAAAAAAATACCAAATTTACCCAAAATTTTAAAAAATACCAACTTTCCAAATTTCAATTTCTCTGCTTTTAAAACCGATACTGATACCTCATAAAATAGTTATTACTTTACATTTCCCATATGTCTACTTCATATTTGGATCATTTTGTGAATGCCATTTTATTTTTTGGGGACGTTAGAAGGCTTATAAGTTTAGAAGCAAATCTTGAAATTTTTCCCCAAATTTTCAAAACCCACTTTTTAAGGACCAGTTCAGGTCTGAAGTCACTTTGTGAGGCTTCCATAATAGAAACCACCCAAAAATCATCCAATTTTAGAAACTACACCCCTCAAAGTATTAAAAACTGGTTTTACAAACGTTCTTAACCCTTTCATGACCAAGGGTCATTGATGCCCCAGTGTCCAGGTCAAAATTTACAAATCTGACATGTGTCGCTTTATGTGGTAATAGCTTTGGAACACTTTTACTTATCCACGCCATTCTAAGATTGTTTTCTCGTGACACATTGTACTTCATAATAGTCATATATTTGAGTCAATATATTTCACCTTTATTTATGAAAAGATCCCAAATTTACAAAAAAATTTGAAAAATTCACAATTTTCCAAATTTCAATTTGTCTGCTTCTAAAACAGAAAGTGATACCTAATAAAATATTTATTACTTAACATTCCCCATATGTCTACTTTATGTTGGCATCATTTTGGAAATGTCATTTTATTTTTTTAGGACGTTAGAAGGCTTAGAAGTTTAGAAGCAATTCTTACAATTTTAAAGAAAATTTCCAAAACCCACTTTTAAAGGACCAGTTCAGGTCTGAAGTCCCTTTGTGGGGGCTTACATAGTGGAAACCCCCATAAATGACACCAATATAGAAGCTGCACCCCTCAAGTTACTCAAAAATGATTTTACAAACTTTGTTAACCCTTTAGGCATTCCACAAGAATTAAAGGAAAATGGAGATGAAATTAAAAAATTTCACTTTTTGGGCAGATTTTCCATTTTATATATTTTTTTTCTTTAACACATTGAGGGTTAACAGCCAAACAAAACTCAATATTTATTACCCTGATTCCGCGGTTTACAGAAACACCCCACATATGATCGTAAACTGCTGTACGGGCACACGGCAGGGCGCAGAAGGAAAGGAATGCCATATGGTTTTTGGAAGGTAGATTGTGCTGGATTGGTTTTCTGAACGCCATATGTTTTTTGTTTTTTCTGCCGATTGTCTTGTGCAGGAGCTCGTTTTTTGCAGAAAGTGTTGAGGTTTTTATTGGTACCATTTTTGGGTACATAGGATTTTTTGATCATTCATTATTACACTTTATGGGGCAAGGTGACCCAAAAATTGGCTGTTTTGGAACAGTTTTCATTTATTTATTTTTACAGCGTTCATCTGAGGAGTTAGGTCATGTGATAGTTTTATAGAGAAGATCGTTACGGACGTGGCAATACCTAATATGTATACGTTTTCTTATTTATTTAAGTTTTACACAATAATAGCATTTCTGAAACCCAAAAAATGATGTTTTAGTGTCTCTATAGTCTGAGAGCCATATCTTTTTTATTTTTTGGGCGATTGTCTTAAATAGGGAATCATTTTTTGCGGGACGAGGTGACGGTTTGATTGGTACTATTTTGGGGGTCATAAGCCTTTTTGATCGCTTGCTGTTGCACTTTTTGTGATGTAAGGTGACAAAAATAGCTTTTTTGGCACTGTTTTTTTTATTTAATTTTTATGGTGTTTATCGGACGGGGTCCATCATGTGATATATTTATAGAGACGGTCGTTACGGACGCGGTGACACCTAATATGTGTATTTTATTTTATTTTTTCATTTTTTTATAGGAAAAGGCAATGTCTTTTTTTATTTACATTTTTTTATTTATTGATTTATTTTTACTTTTATTATTTTCACTTTTTTTTTTATCAGTTCCCTCTTGGATCTTGAAGATCCAGTGGGGCTGATAGTTGTACTATACTTTGCAATGCTCTTGCATTCCAAAGTATAGTACTTCCAGATTGCCTGTAGGTGGCAGCACTGGACACCTTTGCCATGGCAACCATCGGGTGCTGCAATCACAGCGCTGCAGCCCCGATGGTGGAGAGAGGGAGCTCCCTCCCTCTGTTAACCTCATGGATGCCGCAACCGCGGCATCTATGGGGTTACAGGAGAGTGTCAGCATAGAGCTGACACTCTGCTGATGGCGGCGGCTCAGGAATGGAGCCGCCGCCATCACACACAGAATGGGGAATCGGGGGCAGCGCTGGAAGGGAGGGGGGGATAAATCGGGGGTACAAACTACAGGAGGGGCGGACAGAAAATTAATGCAGGGGGCGGGGAGGATCGCATGGCAGGAAGGAGATGAGGGCACAGATCGGCGAGGCACAGTGGGGCATCATGGTCTTAGAGCGGCACAGATGGGGGGGGGGGTGCATGAGGAACACTATCGGCTTTCAGGCTCTGATCTGCAGAGCGCAGATCAGAGCCTGAAACCGGCATTTTAACACTGCCGCGATCCGATTGGTTAGTCTGCACAGACTAACCAATCGGATCGATTGCCGGCAAGGGGCCACTCTAATTGGTCCCTTGCCGGCATTACTGCACTGTATGCTGTCCGTGACAGCATACAGTGCAGGGGCAGAAGCTTTAATCCAAGCGCTTTGCAGCGCTTGGATTAAAGAGCTTGTTTGACGTTTATATACGTGGTAGCTGCACGGGGTATGTGCAGCTATCACGTATATATACAGATTGCGGTCGTGAAGGGGTTAACTAGAGTTGAGCGGACACCTGGATGTTCGGGTTCGACGGGTTTGAGGAACTTGACCCCGAACCCTATTGAAGTCAATGGAGACCCGAACTTTTTATCACTAAAATGGCTTTAAAAAAGTTATGGAAAGGGCTAGAGGGCTGCAAATGGCAGCAAAATGTGGTTAAGAGCATAGCAAGTGCTCTGCAAACAAATGTGGATAGGGAAATGACTTAAAATAACATAAAATACGTAACAATTTCAAATAATAATCTTGATCTATGAGGAGGAGATCCATATGGAGTAGGAGGTTGAGTAGGCGGTGCATTTTTTTGTTTTGTTTTTTATTTTATTTTTGTTTAAATTTGGGCAGATCCCAAAACAATGGGAAATATAACCTGTGATGACCCCTCCAGCCATGCTAAATAAACGTTCAGACAATACACTGGCTGCAGGGCAGGCCAGCACCTCCAAGGTGTAAAGGGAAAGCTCAGGTCATGTGCCCAATTTGGAGACCCAGGAGTTGAAGGGGGCAGACCTATAGGTCAGTACGTGTAGGCATGTGCACACATGCTGCTCAAACATGTCACACGTCCCGTGACGTCCACAATCCAATTGGATATCTTCTCTATCAACTTTCAATGTTCTTTTCTGCGCCTACCATGGTGATCACGGGTAGCGGGGAATCAGGGTTCCAGGCCAGAGAGGGAGCCTGAGAAAGGGATACCACATCCAAGGGAGGTCAATGGATGAAATTAAATGTGATCGAGCGGAAATGTGGGACAAATTATTGAAGCAGAAGCTTCCAAGTAAAATTGAGGGCGCGCGGCAATTACCCACTCCCGACTCGGGGAGGTAGTGATGATAAATAACAATACAGGACTCTTAAGATGCCCTGTTATTGGCATGATTAATAAAAATTACAGGGAATGTCACTGGGGTATTTAAGATTTGGAAACGTTAGACAGAAGAGGCCCTGCTGCCGCTTTGTTGACTCTAGATAACTTCTGCCTGATCACATGTCCACGTTAAATTCACGATCCAATTGGATATCTTCTCTATCAACTTTTGATGTTCTTTTTTGCGCATACCATGTTGATCACGGTTAGCGGTGAATTAGGGTTCCACGCTGGAGAGGGAGCATGAGAGAGGAATACCACATCCAAGGGAGGTCAATGGCTGAAATGTGATCGAGCGGAAATGTGGGACAAGTTGTTAAAGCGGAAGGATTGAATGAAAGGAGGTGGCGCGCGTCAATTAACGACAATTTTTTTAAATTTAAGTCCCTGTCACCTATGCAGAGCAGGGGATTCTCATCGGCAAAAATGGGTTAATGTCACCCACCAATGGAACAGACGATTTTAAAAAATTTCGGACCCTGTCAACTATGCAGAGCAGGGGTTTATTCACGGCAAAACTGTGTTCATGTCACCCACCAATTGAACAGACTATTTTACAAAAATAAGGTCCCTGTCACCTGTGCAGAGCAGGGGTTTGTATACGGCAAAATTAATAAAATGTCACCTGACAATGTAACAGCCGATTTTTTAAAAGTTTTGGTCCCTGTCACCTATGCAGAGCAGGGGTTTATTCACAGCAAAAATTGTAAAATGTCACCCAAGAATGTAACAGATGCTTTTGCACCCTGCTCCCTCTTTTGCTGTGCTGGTGCCTCTGTGCGACCACTGCCTCTTCCTCCGAACTAGACAGGTCACTCACATGACCTTGATTCCATGTGGGGTCTAGTATCTCATCATCATCCACATCATCTTCCACCCACTCTTCATCCCTGCCCTCCTTGTCAGTCTGCACACTGCAGAAAGCCACAGTAGTTGGCATCTGTGTTTCGTCATCATCCGAGACGTGCTGCGGTGGTCCTCCCATGTACTCATCCTCAAACATAAGTGGTTGGGCATCGGTGCACTCAATCTCTTCCACTTCTGGGGCAAGGCTATGTGGATGGCCCTGGGAAACCCTGATAGCAGAGTCATCAAAAAGCAGAAAAACTGCTTCATGACTTGGGGCTCAGACTGCTTGGCTGATTTGCAAGGGGGTGAGGTGAAAGACTAATGGACATAGACAGCAGGTGCCAACTCTGATCTTTCAGCAGGAGACTGGGTGGGAGACAATGTGAAGTAACTGAAGGCACTGTGAGCCACCCAATCTACTATCTCTTGTACTTGTTCTGGCCTCAGCATACGTAGAGCCGCATTCGGGCCTACCAAATAACGCTGAAGGTTCTGTCGCCTACTCTCACCTAAGGAAAATGTTTCACTTGTGCGTGTAGCTGGCACAGATCGACCATGTCCTCTCCCTGCAACAGGAGCTTCACCAGCAGCACCATGACCGGGGCCATGTCCCTTATTTGACGCTCTCCTCATTCTTTGCGTTCACCCACCAAACTAACATATGGTTTATGTCAGGTGACAATGTAACCGCCAATAGTCAACAATTAAGTTCCCTGAGAGTAAGGCAGTGCCGGTGTCATAAAGAGGAAAAATTTCTTGAGGTCACACAACAGTGTGACAGGCGAATTTTATACAATTACTTCACGGTCACAAAAAGTTTTAATTTGTCAACCAACAATGTAACTGCAGTATTGACTGGTCGTATTTGACTGTGACAAATGCAGCAAAGGCCCCAGATGTAGGGTCTTGCACAAAATGGGTGTTTTTTTAAAAACAGAATATAACAGCAGTATCTAACGCTTGTATTGGACTGTCAGAAATGCAGCTAAGGCCGCAAATTTATTATCTTGCCCAAAATGGGTGTTTTTTTAATACCAGAATATAACAGCAGTATCTAACGCTTGTATTGGACAGTCAGAAATTAACCAAAGGGCACAAAATGTATTATCTTGCAAAAAAATTGTGTTTTTTAAACCCAGAATATAACTGCAGTATTTAAAGTTTGTCTTTGACTGTCACAAATGCAGAAAAGGCCCCAGATGCAGGGTCTGGCAAAATCTTTTTGTTTTTTTAAACCCTGAATATAACTGCAGTATTTAAACCTTGTATTTGACTGTCACAAATGCAGATATGCTGTGCTGGTGCACTGAACTTGCACAAAATGTCTGCCGACGCCCACCTAACTAACAGGTGGATAAAAGTTATTTTTCTGTGTCACTGGGCTCAGGGCAGGGTAAAAAAAATGGTGCACTGCACCCACAAAACAAATTCGCTGGACATCGCTGAGTTAACAAGCACTTCTGATAACAGATTCTTTCCTATTCTCTCCCTCACAGCAGCAGCATCCTATCCCTACACTAATAAGAGCAGAGTGACGTGCAGCGCTACGCGACTCCAGTTTATATAGAGGCTGGGTCACATGCTGCACTCGCCAATCACAGCCATGCCATTAGGAGGCATGGCTGTGATGGCTTCTAAGGGCACACGCGTTAAACGCTTGTTGATTGGCTGCTCTGCAGCCTCTTAAAGAGCGCCATTAACTCGCCAAACACCAAACTCAAACTTTTACTGAAAAGTTCGGGTTCGGGGTCCAAAAATTCTAAGGTTCGGGAAGAACCTGAACTTTACAGTTCGGGTTTGCTCAACCCTATTGTTAACCATTTAGGTGTTTCACAAGAATTATAGGAAAATGGAGATGAAATTTCAGAATTTCCCTTTTTTGGGCAGGTTTTCCATTCCATTTGATAACAAAGCAAGGATTAACAGCCAAACTAAACTCAATATTTATTGCCCTGATTCTGTCCTTTACAGAAACACCCCATATGTGGTCGTAAACTACTGTATGGCCACATGGCAGGGCGCAGAAGGAAAGGAACGCCATATGGTTATTGGAAGGCAGATTTTGATAGACTGATTTTTTGACACCATGTCCCATTTGAAGCCCCCCTGATGCACCCCTAGAGTAGAAACTCCAAAAAAGTGACCCCATTTTAGAAACTACACCCCTCAAGGTATTCAGAACTGATTTTACAAACTTTGCTAACCCTTTAGGTGTTCCACAAGAATTAATGGAAATGGATATGAAATTTCAGAATTTTTTTTGCAGATTTTCTATTTTAATAATTTTTTCCGCTAACAAAGTCAGGAATAACCGGCAAACTAAACTCAATATTTATTGCCCCGATTCTGTAGTTTACAGAAACACCTCATATGTGGTCGTAAACTGCTGTTTGGGTACATGGCAGGGCGCAGAAGGAAGGAAACGCCATATAGTTTTTGAGGGGCAGATTTCACTGGGATAATTTTAACTTGCCATGTCACATTTGAAGACCCCTTGATGCATCCCTAGAGTAAAAACTACAAAAAAACGTTACCCAATTTTGGAAACTACAGGATAAGGTGGCAGTTTTACACTGTTTGTGACGTAAGGTGACAAAATGGCTTCTTGACACCGTTTTTATTTAATAATTTTAATTTTTAAAAATTTAATTTTATGGTGTTCACCTGAGGGGTTAAATCATGTGATATTTTTTATAGAGAAGGCTGTTATAGACGCATCGATACCTAATATGTATACTTTGTTTTGTTTTTTACACTAATATAATTTAAAATATATAAATATATATATATATATATATGTTTTAGTGTCACCATAGTCTGAGAGCGATATATTTTTTTATCTTTTGGGCGATTCTCTTAGGTAGGGTATCATTTTTGCGGGATGAGATGACAGTTTAATTGGTACAATTTTGGGGTGCATAAGACTTTTTGATCGCTTGCTATTACACTTTTTGTGATGTAAGATGACCAAATAATAGCTTTTTACACCTTTTTTTTTTTTTTACCGTGTTCACCTGAAGGGCTAGGTCATGTGGTATTTTTTTTTTTAGAGCAGGTTGTTACGGACGCGGCGATTCCTAATACGTATACTTTTTTGCATTTTCTTTTTACATTTAACACAATAAAAGCATTATTGAAACAAAAAAAATCATGTTTTAGTGTCTCCATAGTCAGAGCCATAGTCTTTTTATTTTTTGGGCGATTGTCTTATGTAAGGGCTTATTTTTTGCGGGACGAGGTGACAGTTAGATTAGTACTATTTGTGGGGGCATACGCCTTTTTGATCGCTTTGTGTTTCACTTTTATTGAAGTAAGGTGACAAAAATTGCTTTTTTTGACAGTTTTTATTTTTTATGGTGTCTATCAGGCGGGATGGATCATGTGATATATTTATAGAGCAGAGCCGGTCGTTACGGAAGCAGCGATACCTAATATGCGCGTTTTTCTTTTTTTCCCTATTTTTTATTATAAAATCAGGGGAAAGCTGTGTTTTTTTTTCATTTTTTAACTTGAAACTTCAGTTAAGTTTTACATAATAAAGCATTTTTTAAAATAAATCATGTTTTTGTGTATTTTTTTTTCTGAAGCATGAGGTGACGATTTGATTGGTACTATTTTGGAGTACATACTACTTTTTGATCATTTGGTATTACACTTTTAGCGACATATAGTGACCAAAAATCATTTTTGGGCACTTTTTTTTTTATTTCTTTTTAAGATTTTCACCTGGCAGGGTAAATCATGTAATATTTTTATAGAGCAGGTTGTTATGGACGCGGCGATACATAATTTGTCTATTTTTTTATAGTTATTTTGGTTTTACACAAAAACATTTTTGAAAGAAAAACAATCATGTTTTTATGTCTTCATTTTCTGAAAGCTATATCTTTTTTATTTTTTGGGCGATTGTCCTAGGTAGGGACTCCGTTTTTGCGGGATGAGATGACGGTGTGATTGGTACTGTTTTGGGGTACATACTACTTTTTGATCATTTGGTATTACTTTTTGTGATGTAAGGTGACAAAAAAATTATTTTTTTGGTAGTTTTTATTCATTTTTTTATGGTATTCACCAGATGGGTTAGTTCATGTGATATTTTTATAGAGCAGGTTGTTATGGACGCAGCGATACCTAATATGTCAGTTTTTTTAACACATTTTGGTTTTAAACAATAAAAGCATTTTTGAAAAAAAAAAAGATGTTTTCATGTCTTCATTTTCTGAAAGCCATATATTTTTTGGCCAATTGTCTTATCCCATGTTTTGCGGGATGAGATGACGGTTTGATTGGTACAGTCTTGGGGTACATACTACTTTTTGATCATTTGGTATTACACTTTTTGTGATGTAAGGTGACAAAAACTTTTTAATATTATTTATTTTTTACCTGACAGGGTAAATCTTGTGATATTTTTTATTTTATTTTTACAATTTTAGAGGTCTCTTTTATTAGGAAAGGGGCTTTTTTTATTGAAACTTCATTTTTTTATATGTTAAAAACACTTTTATTTCACTTTTATAATTTTTTTAAATTTTTGTCCTACTATGGGACTTTTATGGGAATTACTAGGTCTGTGCCCTGTTTCAATGCAGCACAATACGTCTGTAATACACTGATAGTTTGCCTGGGGCTGGGCCTCATAGACCTCCGTAGCTGCCAGGCACCAAGGTCTTTGAATTGCTTGGGGCTGCCTTGGCAACCATTGGGTCCCCACCACCACAGCACGCAGACCCGATGGCTCAGGAGAGAGCACAAACCTCCCATATGCCGTGATCAGCACTGACGGCGGCATATGAGGGGTTAATCCACCGGCATCAGTGTTATCACTGATGCGGCTGGATGCAGTAGGGATCCGGCTCTCATTAACAGCCGGATCCCTCTTGCTAATCGCGGCAACGCACATGGGGGGGGGGGGGGACCGCAGGAAGAGAATGCTGGGGCACATAGTACCGGCCATTTAGGATGAGCATTATCATCCTGGGTCCTTAAAGGGGTAACACTATTGCTGAAGTAACTTATTTGGCATTTTGAAAGCAAATCAAATGAACAATCAAAAAAATCATTGTAAAGGTGTCCATAACCTTTAATGCAGAACTGTAGGGACTCCATGTCCTGTCATACGGTGTCCATGCAGCTGAACCCTAGACTGGTGCTACAAACAGTTTGCAACAGAATGTGGAAGAAACTACAAACCGGATTCCCAAAAAGTTGGGACACTATACAAACGTGAATAAAAACTGAATGCAATGATGTGGAGATGGCAAATGTTAATATTTTATTTGTAATAGAACGTAGATGACAGATCAAAAGTTTAATTCGAGTAAATGTATCATTTTAAAGGAAAAATACGTTGATTCAAAATTTCACGGTGTCAACAAATCCCCAAAAAGTTGGGACAAGTAGCAATAAGATCCACAAGCTCAGGCATTTTCACTGGGCCAGGGATCATTTAAAATGGAGTGTGGCAAAATGGAAGACTGTTCTGTGGTCAGACGAGTCACGATTCGAAGTTCTTTTTGGAAATCTGGGACGCCATGTCATCCGGACCAAAGAGGACAAGGACAACCCAAGTTGTTATCAACGCTCAGTTCAGAAGCCTGCATCTCTGATGGTATGGGGTTGCATGAGTGCGTGTGGCATGGGCAGCTTGCATGTCTGGAAAGGCACCATTAATGCAGAAAAATATATTCAGGTTCTAGAACAACATATGCTCCCATCCAGACGTCATCTCTTTCAGGGAAGACCCTGCATTTTTCAACAAGATAATGCCAGACCACATTCTGCATCAATCACAACATCATGGCTGCGTAGGAGAAGGATCCGGGTACTGAAATGGCCAGTCTGCAGTCCAGATCTTTCACCTATAGAGAACATTTGGCGCATCATAAAGAGGAAGGTGCAACAAAGAAGGCCCAAGACGATTGAACAGTTAGAGGCCTGTATTAGACAAGAATGGGAGAGCATTCCTATTTCTAAACTTGAGAAACTGGTCTCCTCGGTCCCCAGACGTCTGTTGAGTGTTGTAAGAAGAAGGGGAGATGCCAAACAGTGGTGAAAATGGCCTTGTCCCAACTTTTTGGGGATTTGTTGACATCATGAAATTCTGATTCAACATATTTTTCCCTTAAAATGGTACATTTTCTCAGTTTAAACTTTTGTTCCGTGATTTATGTTCTATTCTGAATAAAATATTAGAAGTTCGCACCTCCACATCATTGCATTCAGTATTTATTCACGATTTGTATAGTGTCCCAACTTTTTGGGAATCCGGTTTGTATTATGCTTTCGGCCCATGCCCACTGCTGCCCCACTTCTCTCAGCAGGCACTCACTCACCTGGCTTGGCTGCTTTCCAGTGGTCAGGACTAGCTTGCCCTCCTATGACTGCGAGTCCAACCTCTGGAGTTCGAGTTGCCTGCTAAAGTGTGCTCTTCTGATTGTCTGCCTATATACCAATCTCTGCCCTTTTACCTTCTCTACCAGACCCTCGCCCGTTTATCGTCTTGACTCGGTGCTGCCTGCCCTGAACTTAAACTTGTTTCACGAATATGCACTACTCTGCCTGCTGTGACCTCAGCCTGTTTTCTGTGAGTACTGACTGAACACTCTTGTGGGTCAGCAGCCAACCACACCGGGGCGATTCCAGGGGTAGCGGCTTGGTGGTTTCCCTGCGGCAAAGACCAGATGCCTGTATAGGGGTTAAAGGGTGAAAAACAGAGGCCAGGATAATACCCGTAGGTTTAGTACCAAGTCAAACCAGTTGGTTGGCACAGTGGTTCCACAACCACTTCCCATGACAGAAACTACTCCTTGAAGAGACAACAGCCACTGCTGACCCACTGCTGAGCAAGAGCAAAATCAAAATGTAATTTATGGCATAGAAGACAACACATTTCAACACAATTTGGTTTCTTTCTGAGGGCTTAGGAAGAGAACCAACTGCTCTTGAAACATGCCCACTAATGTATATAATAACTAAAAAGTATTTTAGAAGAGCAGGGATTTCATCTCCAAGTCAACTGCGCCTGTCATCCTAGAAAGGATGATAGAGCTTCTTACACACTACATCATCAGGCGTTCTTCACAATACCGAGGAGGTCCATCCTGTGCAGCAGCCATATGCCTCACACCGGCTAAAGTTGTGACAAATGCTGTACAGTGTTGTGTGTAGGCACAAAAAGACAATAGCAGGTTAGCAGTTCTACATTGCTACTTTCCTTGCCTTCACATTTTAGGGTACTTTCACACTTGCGTTTTTCTTTTCCGGCATATGAGTTCCATCCTAGGGGCTCTATACCGGAAAATAACTGATCAGTTATATCCCTATGCATTCTGAATGGGGAGCAATCCTTTTAGGATGC
Source organism: Bufo gargarizans (assembly GCF_014858855.1). Lineage (NCBI taxonomy): Eukaryota > Metazoa > Chordata > Amphibia > Anura > Bufonidae > Bufo > Bufo gargarizans. The sequence continues at coordinate 69,133,411 of NC_058084.1, forward strand.
ATCAGGATGTCTTCAGTTCAGTATTTTTGACTGATCAGGGTGGAGATAATACCGCAGCATGCAACGGTTTTATCTCCGGCCAAAAAAACGAACACTTGCCTGAATGCCGGATATGGCATTTTTTTCCATAGGAATGTATTAGTGCCGGAATGTCGGATTCGTCCTTCGGGTTTGCGCAAGGTGAAAAAGTAAATGCCGGATCCGTTTTTTCCGGATGACACCGGAAAGACTGATCCGGCATTTCAATGCATTTTTCAGACTGATCAGGATCCTGATAAGCCTTATAAATGCCATCAGTTCCGGCCATCGTTTTGCCAGTTCCGGCAGGCAGTATCGGCGACGGAACGGCTTGCCAGATCACTCTGCCACAAGTGTGAAAGTAGCCTAAATGATAATGCCTTCTCCTTTTCATTTTTTTTACGTTTAAAAGACTATATAATCAAAACCTATTAAAGCAAAAACGTGCCTGTAATCCCAGCCTTTTTGTTTGTCTTTGGATCAGATAGTTGGTATGTTTATTAATTGCATAGATGGTCCCTAAAGTGAAATGTGTTTAGTATCTTAATACACTGGGGGCATTTTTATTTGAAATCCATTTACAATTTTGCAGCCGTGTTTTCAGAAAAAAAAGGATCAGAAAATAAATAACACAAGCTCAGTCTTTTATATTATTACTTTAATAGTAATTTTACATTATTTTAACATCATAAATGAACATACACATGAGGGTAGAATATTTTAATCATACCAGTATCCAATTTTACATACAGTTCTAAAATTAAATTAATCACAATAAAACAACAAAAACACGCAAAGCAATATATTAACGCACACTGTTTTCTATGCATTTTGGTTAGTATTATTTCACTGCAGTGTCCGTATGGATAGTATGGCTTATCCGTCGCATTTACTCCATTGACATCAATGGGAAAAAACACATACCTTACAAAACTGCATATAAAAAGAAACTTGTTTAGAAATGCTTCCTGAATAAATAAAAAAAATGCATTGAATTAAGTTCACTACCCTTGTGTGAATACACTCTAATTAGTGCATATGAACAACTCTAAATGAGTTAATAATGTATCATGAAGGCCACAGTAAGGTAAGAGTCCAGTCTCGTATGTCAAGTTAGGATTATATTCATATTATTGCTCGACAGCATGTAAAATCCTTGTGACATGCACCCATAATCCCTCTTCAAGAGGCCAAAGGTAGGAAGCCTCGAAGCAATGGAAAGCTCTGGTTTTCCTAAAAAACTGTTGGTGGGCAGCCCCAACCTTATGCTAATCTCAGAATGATGGCTGGCACAGGGTCTCAGATCTCAGAAACATTGGAGTCACTGGTCTCCGTTACCTAGCTGATCACCATAAAATACTACGCCAGGATGGCAGCTGCAAAGTATATCTGCACTGTTGAGAGAGCTTGATTTTTCAGAGGGTAACCACAGGATATGTCGAGGGTTTTCTCCTTCAGAAACCATAAGAGTTTATTGGAACTAGCTAATCAGGTTACTAAGCAGAAGTATAAATGTTTGTGCAAATTACAGCCTATGGGCAATTTCATAAAATTACATTGTTGGTGAGACATTTCCTAGTATTCAGACTATGAAAAAGTAAAGGATTCCATAATCATAAGGACATTTTTCAAAACATTGCAATATCTCCTTCGATGATATTCAGCAACTCTGCCTTAGGTACTCTATCGCTTTCCGAAGACAGTGATAGTTTGGGCCTGAATGTAGCATTGACAAAGTCTGACTAAGGGGTCTCCTCACAAACAATAGGCCTGCCATATCAAGTGCATATCCCATAAATGGCTTACTGTTGGTGCCAGTTCCCTGCATGGAAGTCAACAGGAATATCAGGTATGGATGGTACACACACATGAATGCTTACCTGTCTCCACAGACTACGATGAAGTATAAGAAGACATGTCTCTCTCTCTCCATGATGAAAAAGATAGTCTTAAAAATGGGCTCATAGACCTTCTATTGAGCGTATCTACTGCAGCAGGGACAAAGAGCGCTGTGTGAGAGTGTGTTGTCCTTGTTCTAGTGATCAATAGGGGTCTCAGGACTCGGAACCCCAGTGATTCATTTGATATGTTGCTACGATATATCAAACAACTTCTGAAAGGTGTCGACAATTTCTGGCTACTGTTGACCAATGCCTATAGAAGATAACCATATGACACTAATATAGTTTTGTTCATATTCTGTACCATTCTCACCATGTCCGCTTTTTGGGCAAATCTCTTTTGTTTGCATAAAGGTCTTGTTCATAAGATGGCCACTGATGGAGAGCCATGTGACCAGACACATCACTCAGCCTTCTCCATTCAAACTCACTACATCTGCACTAAAATCCCAACAGTGCAAGTACGTATGGCAGGTGCAATGTACTTGAATGGAGGAGACTGTGATTTGCCTGGTCACATGACCATCTATCAGCGGTCATCTTAGAGCAGCACAAAAGACTTCTCCAACAAGGGGGCATACCTTATGAACTATACAAAATGGTGCAGAATATCAACAAAGACTACATTAGTAAGTGCCTTATAGTCAACTTACAAACACATTGGTCAACATTAACCAGAAAGTGGACAACCCCTTTAAAGTAGAGGGACACGTTAAAAATGAATTAAACATACTCACACAAAAAAATCCAGCATGAAGTACTGAAATGTCAGCAATATTGTACTCATGCAAGCTCAAGTTTTGTCAAATGCCCAAAATCAGAGTCTTGTAGGGACTCTTCACATCACGCTTTAGTCCTCCACTAAGCATCTGCTGGGAGGGTTACACTGAATACTTGAAAACTGCATTCACTTATGTCCTTGAGGGGATCCATTAATTTTAATGAGGCGAACAGAGTCCAAGAGATTAAAGTGGTTCTCCTTAGGATACGACTTCAAAAATCAGATTGGCACCCTCGCCAATCAGCTGTGCAGCACCAGAACTACGCATCTCTGTCCACTCTCTGGTGGCCATATGGTTACTGCAGTGCTGCTCTCAATCAAGTGAATGGGAGCAGCACTGCAGTAACCAGGAAGGTGAATTGAAGCAGTGCTGCCGGGACAAGGCACGGCCACTACATAGAAGACAGAGGTGCCCGATTCCAATGCCGCACAGCCGATTGACAGGAGTGCCGGGAGTCGAAATCCTGCCGATCTGATATTAATAACCTATTCTACGAATAGGTCATTAACAGTTGCATCTCGAGGACTCCTTTAAAATGTATTTTTGTTTTGGAGGACACAATAGTGTAGTCTACAATGCGGTGGTGCCCTGCAAAAAGATGTATGTACACAGATGGAGGTTAAACAGAGTCTAAGGTTAAAGTTTTGGACTCTGTTTGCCTCAATAATGTGAATGGATCACCTAAGGGATAGGTTTGAATATCATTTTCAGGCACTGAAACCTATCCCAAAAGCAGAGAGCTAAAGCCTGATGTGAACAGCCCCTTATAAGGTTCTTACTGAGAGACTACACAAGATTGAGCCTCTACAGTCACGATATATACAGTAGCCAGAGAGATAAGGTCAGATGCATGTATCAGGGGGGGAGAAGTCTGCCTTCCTACACATTGCAGAAGAAGTCATTCATCAGCTGCACAAGCACCACGGCTGCTAGGTTTATTTTCTCTGTAATTTGTGGATAAGATCAGTGATGTGGGTCCAATATATAATGAAATCGCTTTTTTGGGCACTAAATATTGTCCCTTGTCACCGGGATTAGGCCTCATGCACACGACCATGTGTATTTTGCGGTCCGCAGATAAGGTCTGTGTTGCATACGCATTTTTTGTGGACTTATTATATTCAATGGGTTGGTGGTCTGCATTTTGCGACCAAGTATAGGACATGTTCTATAATTCTGCAGAACGGACATGTGGATGCAGAAAGCACACGGATCATCTCTGTGCTTTCCGCATCTGTTTGACCGTTCTGCAAAGACATAGAATATGTCCACAAAATGCAGACTACGGGCAATGGATCCACACGGAAAAGAAAGTGGACCACAAAAAGGACAGTGTTGTGTGCATAAGCCTTAGAATAGAATCAGTGCAAACCAGTACATAGGGCAGCATTGCACAGCAAGCATTAACATCGCTGATACCAAAGGTACCAGAGGCAAAAGAGGGTATCGGGGCTTCCATAGCATCAGTGAAACCTGGCACCATGATCAGAACCAAATCGCTATAAAATAACAGGCACTTGATAACAGTCAGTAATTAACTGGACTAAGTGCCATTACACTTCAACCTTTATATTTTTTTCTTTGGTCGGTTGTAGCGGCCAGGATGCCAAATTTGCAGGTTAACGGAAGTACTACCTGCAAAATTGTGCTGCCCTTGGCTGAGGCAAGTGGGCAGAGTCAAGGCTGCAAAAGGCAGCCACATTGTGGCCATGACATGAAAACCCAGCATTGATGGGTGTAACATCTGAATGGATTACATCACCTGTTTAAAGTGTTGCAGGCTCTGATCACTTTAGCGTCAAGGCTTCTGTTCTTAAAGGGGTTGCCCATGTTCAGTGCTGAACCCGGTAATATCACCTTATTCCCCCACTCAGTCCCCCTATATGTGCATTTCATGCTGCGCTGAATCGTGCAGGGCAAGGGCTTTTTCAGGAGATCCATGATGTATCGGCCTCTCCATGGGTAAGCTAGGCAGAGGTTCCACCTAGCAGTGAGCCTGGTGATGTCACCGGCACTAATGGGCGGGCTTTAGCGCTGCCCTAGCCTGTAAAACAGCAAGGGCAGCTCTAAAGCCCACCCATCAGTGCCCGTGACATCACCGGGAACACTGCTAGGTGGAAGCCTCCGCCTAGCAGTGTAAACAAAAAAGCCCTTGCCCTGCACTATACGGCACAGGGCAAGGGAGAGCATCGGAGCATGAAATGTCAGAGGGGCCGAGTGGGGGAAGAAGGGGATATGTCCGGGTTCAGCTCTGAACCCAGACAACCCCTCTCTTAAGCTGCCCTCGCTGATTTCAATGGTCTCTCAGTTATGTGGTAATGCACAGTAGTTTTTAAGAACTTACATATTAACCCTTGCAGTGCACTTCCAGCGAGGAGTCTGATGTATTCATGGTATGCATGCTCCCCCCACCCTCTGGTTGACAGATTTCTCCCTATGTACAGTAATAGGGAAAAGGCTGTCAATTGGGCATCGGAGGGCGGAGGGAGAATGCACATCATGAATACATCTGACTCCTTGCCGAAAGGGTTAAGATGTAAGTTCTTCAAAACTACCGCACATTAAAACACATACGTTGAAATCAGTGTGTCTGTCACTACTGCCCTCAAAGGGCAACATAACGGAGCTGACCGGTTCCCTTCAGCTCCATGACAGCACCGACAAATCTGTTTCAAAAAGTTCCCAAAGAATCCACATGCATATCATGGACTTATAATGGATCCGTCAGTTTCAGGGTGTTTTTACGGTCAAAATACAGCTGCAGACTATGTTATTCTCCCCATAGAACACCCAGAACCGGATGCCAATGTGAACAGAGCCTTGTCATAACGTTGATGGACTTCTTATAGCTCTTATTTTGAATGCTTCTCTAGAGCTTAAAGGGAATCTGTCACCTATTTTGAGCCTATAATACTGTTAACATCGCAATGTGCAATAAAGTACCTTCATTCCTGCATGTGTCCTCTTTCTTTTATTCAACTTTTCATTCAGATGAAAAAGCGATTTTTCTGATATGCAAATAAAGCCTCAAGGTGCCCAGAGGGGCGTTATTACTCTGCTCTAGTGCCCAGTAACGCCCCCCTGCAGTGCCCAGCACGCCTCCTAAGAAATAAATGTACTCCTACATCCTTGCCGAACGGCGCCGCCCCCTCCACTACCTCATGTAATTTATTCACTGCACCATCCTTGCTTCCTCCTCTCTTGGCCTCCGAAATCCCACGCAGGCGCAGTATCGCTGAGTGCCTGCGCCTGTACGATACTCCTGCTCCTGAGGGCAACAGCGCTCTGATTACGTCACTGGGCTCGGCGCATGCCCAGTGACACTATAGAGGCTGTTGCCCTCAGGAGCAGGAGTATCTTACAGGCGCAGGCACTCAGCGATACTGCGCCTGCGTGGGATTTCGGAGGCCAAGAGAGGAGGAAGCAAGGATGGTGCAGTGAATAAATTACATGAGGTAGTGGAGGGGGCGGCGCCGTTCGGCAAGGATGTAGGAGTTCATTTATTTCTTAGGCGGCGTGCTGGGCTTGGAAGAAAGGCGTGCTGGGCACTGCAGGGGGGCGTTACTGGGCACTAGAGCAGAGTAATAACGCCCCTCTGGGCACCTTGAGACTTAATTTGCATATCAGAAAAATCGCTTTTTCATCTGAATGAAAAGTTGAATAAAAGAAAGAGGACACATGCAGGAATGAAGGTACTTTATTGCACAGTGCGATGTTAACAGTATTATAGGCTCAAAATAGGTGACAGATTCCCTTTAAAAAAGTAAGGATCTTCTGGTCTTCAGAAAGATGGAATGGAATATATGCGAAACAGGACCCAAAGCAAGTCTGACTTTGTCTGGGCATCCTCCGATTGTCACATATGCAGTACATGTGCGTTTTCCAGTCTCACAGGTACAAATCTGCTGACAGATGTGGACATGTTTCTGAATGCAGAGTAAATAAAATGTTACCATATACTGACAGCAGGCAGAAAACCCCTTTAAACACAGTACAATGAATATTATAAGGGGGGGGTCGCTAAACAAATTTAGTTAACCCTATAAATAATTCTCTCGTTCCCTCAGTTGGGTGTGGGTCCTTAGATGCCTGATGAGAAAGGCGGCACAGTTTGATGGCTCTTGGTCACTAGGCAGTCCGCCCTTCCATTCTATTAATGAAGATCTGTTAGGATATGGGTTTAGAGACTTATTCTTCATTTCTGGCGAGGTTAAATAGACATCCATGTATCGTCTTACAAAGTGTGAATCTCCGAAATTTCAATCTTGAATTCCAGCGGCTGCAGGCTGTGCACTTGGATACTACACTTGGGACATGTGAAATACATGTCGGCCATGTAATTACTTTTAATGCAGTAGTAGCAAAAGACGTGAGTGCAGCCGATGGTATGAGGCATGGTGGGCCATTCGCCACACAGGCAGCACTCCTTGCAGACGATAGCTAGTGATGGGTCGGTAAGGCGCAGCCCTTTGACCGGCTTGAACCAAGAGAACAGCTTCATTTTTAGCTTTTGAGTATTGATAAGGGGAAGGAGAAAAATAAAAAATTCTGCAAATCCGTGCCACAAAATCTCCCTGTTCATGTAATCAAAGCCAACCTGCCGCACGTCTTGGGGTCTGTTGAAAACAGACCGGATTCCTAGCAATCGTTCGGTCAGTGTGGCACATTTTCCTTGCTGTAGAAAAATTAAGAAATTCAGGAGCCCAAAAACCTTGATGAGCCCAGAAGAGACATTTATCAAATGCTTCATCCTTTGAAACGAAGACCCAAAGGGGTTATTACTGAATAAGTCATAGGACCTCTCCTCCAACCATTTGCCTCCCACAGATAACAGTGCGAACCATACTTTCTGCTGTTTATTAAGTGGCCGGTACTTCGGAGTCTGAGACAAGTCATTTTTGTAATGAATGTTCAGGATCGCCTGGCCAATGGTGGCATTCTTGGAGTAGACTGTGTATCTCCACAAAAACAGCCACAGAAAAGCTTTAATCTCTGGTTCAAAGCGACTCAAAAGTCCTGGTTTGAAGCCCTGAAAACAGCTGTTAAACTGAGTCCAGATCAATTGCTCCAGTGCCTTGTTCAACTCAATGGCATCCAGTTGACTAATTCTTAGTACAGGATTTAGGTCTTCCATATTGTTTTTAGCCACGGCCATTTCAACTGCAGGAAAATAAATCTGGTTATTTAACATGCAGAATAATTATCTGAATGAAAAGTCCTATTTCTAATTCAGAACATGTATTGTCATCAAGGTTTTAAGAGGGTATTTTCAGTTTAGGTCAGAGGCTTAGGCATCTCAATGACTCACTGGTTTCTATTATTGCCTTGAAGCACTTGGGGCATTGGGTCCTGCAACATCTCAAAGTACCTTGGCTTCTGAAAAGGAAGCTGTCACCAGTTTTATGCTGTCCTATCAGACCGCAGCATAAGGTGGTGACAGAGGTCCTGAAATGTTGGGTCACTTACCCAGTTGTTTACTTAAAGGCCCTAATGAGAAGCACCAGAACAAAACAGAGTACTGGAGTCCCTGTGTTCATGAGCTGCTGCATGTCCTCTTCCTTCTGTCGTTCTATGTATAGGAAGAAAGAAACCAATCAGAGGCCGGGGCTGCCAGGAGCTCATGAATACTAGGACCCCCGAGCACTACACTAAGGGGATTCCAATGGGACCAAATAAAGGAAGTAACCCAGCAATTCAATCAGGGTCTCTGTGATCCAATAGGGCAGCATACAACTAGTGACTAATTCTCTTTAAGAGAGATTTCTATGAAACTGGCACTAAAGTACAGAGTTATGGAAGATAACCTTACTAGTAATGAAAATAATGGTGGTGCAAATGGCTTCCTAAATAATAAGTAAAATTAAACTGGCTATAAGAATGATGTTTGATGGAGCTCCTATATCTGTATCAAAAGGTAAAATGCCTGGCCTGGTGCCTTCCTAGCACTTAATTTCAGCTATTGGCAGGGCCCCAGTGGTCAGACCACCAATGATTGGACATTTATGGCCAGTGCTTACTAAGATTATTCACGAAAGGCTGAGATGGCAATAACCTTTTAACAATGAAATATCCAGAAGTCTGCCCTTATAAACCAAGGAGGTGTGGGTTTTTCTTTTCTAATCTATCCTAGAAAAATAAGAGTTGATATGAGCATTTTACCTGTTGTGGTTTATGAGCATTATCTAGCACAGCTCTGGGTGGGACAATTACCCAAAGTATGGGAAGAATATACAAACTCCATGCAGATGATGCTCGGGTCAGTCGGTCAGATTGGGACCCATGGTCCTGTGGCTGCGTTACTACTTTCTTAAACAATAATTAACCTATGCCACTTAATGCTTAGAAAGGGCTTAGGAATCTCCCACCTAATGTCCTGAAAGAATAATACTGAAGTGTACAGTAATAACCAGGAATGGGGAAAATGGTGGTCTATTTTTCAGTATATGACTAGTATTTTTGTGTTCTTATAAATAAGAACATAGGGAAAGAAATAAGATGTTAGGACCAACTGCTCCCACTAATCCTTTGCACTGGTTTTGATAAGCCTCCCCCATAGCTTATTTATTGGATCATGTACTCTTCCTACTGTAAATCTATTAGAGTACGAGAAGTCACTGACTTCCATATAAAAGCAAAAGACAAAAGTCTAAAGCTGGCCATACAAATACAATGGCTTCCAGCTGAAATATCATTCAGTTAACAGATATCTGTCCAGACTTCCTCCCGACTCCCCATAAGTTCACTTCGGTGTGTATGTGTAGTCAATGGGGATAGAGCCACCGTCAGACATTTCTGGCCAAGGCTTATCTCCTGGTAGAACAAAACGATCAGGCGAGAATATTAATTTCCCGCGATCCTTCTCTCCACCGACATCATCTGTCAGGGTAGAGTCGGGAGCCCATCATACACACTAGACCATCCCTGCCGTGCTTGGAAGGTTTGGCCAACAATACACTACTATATGGGGGCCTTTAGAGTTCTTACATGCATCACAAAACCCAGAGGTGACTTAAAGGAGACTAATATTCTTAAAGGGGTTGTCCCACTCCCAAAACAAAATTAATCACTAGGAATATTCGTAAAGAAAAGTAAGAAAGCCACTCGCATCTTGTAAGCTGCAATGGTCCAGTGCTATGGGTCCCATTTCCACTTCTTCTGGTCCTTGGTGGACCGGTAGTGTTACGTCCTGTTCGTGGTCATGTGCACTGGGCAGCCATTCACTGGAAAGGATGTGTCTGCAAGTGGCACATAACTACTGAGCCTGTGTGCTTATGTGCCACTCAGGGAAACATCACTGATGAGGCCAATGAATGACTGTAGTGGTGCACGTGACCATGAACAGAAAATAACACTACCGGTCCGCCGGGGATAGGAGACTCTTTATTTTACAGACATTCCTGGTGGTAAATAATTTAGGTCGGACCACCCCTTTAATAACGTACAAAAAAAGCGGGTATATTATTATTCATAACACGCCTCAGCTTCTGCTGAACTTCTTTTTCAAGATAGAGTTTTGTCTAAATGAATGAGAACTCATTTTTCAAAAAGACTGTGTGCTGCAATTGAGGTGCATATTATCATAATACTAGCCTAAGTGTACCACCCTTACTGTGCTATCTACAGCATGGCCCCATTACAGTGCCAACCACGTCATGCCCCCATGACAGTGCCAACCACGTCATGCCCCCATGACAGTGCCAGCCACGGCATGCCCCCATGACAGTGCCAGCCACGGCATGCCCCCATGACAGTGCCAGCCACGGCATGCCCCCATGACAGTGCCAGCCACGGCATGCCCCCATGACAGTGCCAGCCACGGCATGCCCCCATGACAGTGCCAGCCACGGCATGCCCCCATTACAGTGCCAGCCACGGCATGCCCCCATTACAGTGCCAGCCACGGCATGCCCCCATTACAGTGCCTGCCACGGCATGCCCCCATTACAGTGCCTGCCACGGCATGCCCCCATTACAGTGCCTGCCACGGCATGCCCCCATTACAGTGCCAATCTGACTGGGTGCCATGGGCTCTTCCATATTTCCTTTGTGCTTCTTTTTCTGCTGTAGGAATGGAGGATTAGGAGCATAATAAGATGGGACTGATAACTATTTCATTCATATAAATGATATAATCAGTTCAGAATGACAATGGTAGAAGTAGGACAGTGTAAATGTAGACAGACAGTCTTACACTGCGCCAAACTTATCACAGTGGCTGATGCTGAGTCGTAAATCTGGTGCACCTTTAGACTGTCTAGTTTAAATTTACACCACATATTTTTGGCTTTATTTTACTACAAAACCCCTAATTTTCAGACTTTTTTGACCCATTCGCATTTTTTGCGGATTGGATGCTGAGCCATTAATTTCAATGGGGCTGCAAGAAATGCGGACGGCACACCGCGTGCTGTCTGCATCCATATGTCCGTTCCGCAGTCCCGCAAAAAAGATAGAACATGTCCTATTCTTGTTCGTTTTGCAGACAAGAATAAGCATTGTTACGTTGGATTTGCAAATGTCATCCGTATTTGTTCTGGATCCACATTTTGCGGACCGCAAATTAAATACGGTCATGTGAATGCACCCTCAAGCTGCAGCCACTTGACCGAAAAGGCATTGAAAGTGTCCTAAAGGGGTTGGCCGGTTTTCTACATTGATGACCCTTGCTAATCAGCTGTTTGAAGAGAAAGTAGTGCTCATACGAGCGCTGCCTTCTGTTCACTGTTTACCTGCTCGCCGTTGACATTGCAGCGGCGAGCTGAGGTAATTGCAGCTTACCTATTCACTTCAATGGGAAAGAGCAGATGGATGTAACTGCTCCTTCTCGTTGATGTGAATGGGGACAGAGGAGCTGCAATTATCCCTGCCCACCACTGCGATGTCAACAGAGAGCAGGTAAACCGTGAACAGAAGGCCCCCATTACAGTGCCAGCCACGGCATGCCCCCATTACAGTGCCAGCCACGGCATGCCCCCATTACAGTGCCAGCCACGGCATGCCCCCATTACAGTGCCAGCCACACCATACCCCCATTACAGTGCCAGCCACGGCATGCCCCCATTACAGTGCAAGCCACGGCATGCCCCCATTACAGTGCAAGCCACGGCTTGTACCCATTACAGTGCCAGCCACGGCATGCCCCCATTACAGTGCCTGCCACGGCTTGCCCCCATTACAGAGCCAGTTACGACATGTCCCCATTACAGTGCCAGCCACAGCATGCCCCCATTACAGTGCCAGCCACAGCATGCCCCAATTACAGTGCCAGCCACAGCATGCCCCAATTACAGTGCCAGCCACAGCATGCCCCCATTACAGTGCCAGCCACAGCATGCCCCCATTACAGTGCCAGCCACAGAATGCCCCCATTACAGTGCCAGCCACAGAATGCCCCCATTACAGTGCAGCCACAGAATGCCCCCATTACAGTGCAGCCACAGAATGCCCTCATTACAGTGCCGGCTCCCGACATGCCCACCTATCAGCTGTTTGAAGAGAAAGTAGCGCTCATACAAGCTCTGCCTTCTGTTCACGGTTTACCTGCTTGCTGTTGACATCGCAGTGGCGGGCAGGGATAATTGCAGCTCCTCTGTCCCCATTCACATCTACGAGAAGGAGCAGTTACAATGCCTTTTCGGTCAAGTGGCTGCAGCTTGAGGGTGCATTCACATGACCGTATTTAATTTGCGGTCCGCAAAATGTGGATCCAGAACAAATACAGATGACATTTGCAAATCCAATGTAACAATGCTTATTGTTGTCTGCAAAACAAACAAGAATAGGACATGTTCTATCTTTTTTGCGGGACTGCGGAACGGACATACGGATGCAGACAGCTCGCGGTGTGCCGTCCGCATTTCTTGCAGCCCCATTGAAATTAATGACTCAGCATCCAATCCGCAAAAAATGCGAATGGGTCAAAAAATGTCTGAAAATTAGGGTTTTTGTAGTAAAATAAAGCAAAAATTTGTGGTGTAAATTTAAACTAGACAGTCTAAAGGTGCACCAGATTTACGACTCAGCATCAGCCACTGTGATAAGTTTGGCGCAGTGTAAGACTGTCTGTCTACATTTACACTGTCCTACTTCTACCATTGTCATTCTGAACTGATTAGATCATTTATATGAATGAAATAGTTATCAGTCCCATCTTATTATGCTCCTAATCCTCCATTCCTACAAAAAAAAAATTGAAGCACAAAGGAAATATGGAAGAGCCCATGGCACCCAGTCAGGTCTCTGATCTCATTGTCACCTTTTTTTTTTTTTTCTTAAATGTCAAAAATTCAGGCAAAAGAATGTCAGATCTATCTGGGAGAAGGAGGTTAAAGGAGATCACCGGGGAGTGAAATCCTTACGATTGTTTTGCAAATCGGGACTCTCCCTATGGCCTATATAATGTGATAAACTAAATGTACAAAACATTACAATACATATAACGTGAATCAAAGCTAAAAATACATAAAAATTAAATTAAAAAAAGAAGTCGCAGTCTACCGCATTGTTCACATTGAAAGAATAGGATTCACCAAAACTTGTGGTGACTTCTATAGAACTCAGCAGGTGCGGATCTCCTGACTGTCCTGCCCGAGTTTGACTGACTGCTTCCTGAATTTCACATTATTTTGTCCACCCATGGTCCAAACATACATAGATAGTTGACCCCATGCTTGAAGCGTACAGCAGGAACAAGGAACAAAAGCTCGGCTTCTGCAGGTGGGCCTGACTTTTGTATTGTGATTATCTGATGAAAGAATAAAATTGTATGTGGGGAGAAAAGGGAAAACTAAATGCACCGCACTCCCGAGACTATTCATGGAAATACTCCACTCTGCTACCTATTGACATTCGCTCAACGTCACATGAATATCATGTTGTAACAAAGAATGACCCCAGATCTGCAGACAAAACCCGAGAACAAAGGGAGGTTCTTTCTCTTGAGGTCACTGCACTAACAAAAAGAAAAGTCAAACTACTGAAGCCAAATTGTGCACATGCATAAAATGTGGAGGCGAGCCCGCTGCAGCCATTTGCTGGCTTATATTCCCTGTAGGCCAATTTAAGGGAGCACCTTCCAAGCAAACGATATGTGCAAGAATGCTGCACTGGATTTCCCCCTCTGTGTCTGTAGACCAGAGTAAATAAATAAGCGCTCGCTACATTAATTCTCATGTAATACCACAAGTGGAACAAAGGAAAGCATCTTTTGTGTTCTCTTTTACACAAAATATAAATAATAATATAAATAAATAAATGGATACCGTATTTTTCATCATTCACACGTCCGCAATTTTGTTCCGCATTGTTCCGGAATGGACCCATTCATTTCTATGGGGCCGCACGATGTGCTGCCCAGATCCGGAAATGCGGACCGCCACTTCCGGGTCCGCAATTCCATTCCAGAAAAAAAAAATAGAACATGTCCTATTCTTGTCCGCAATTGCGGACAAGATTAGGCATATTCTATTATAATGCCGGTAATATGCGGTCTAGGGCTGAAACGATTATTCGAATAACTCGATTAAATCGAGTCAAAAAATTCATCGATGCAGTTTCCCTGCATCGAGGAATCGTTTACATCACGTGATCACGGAGCGGGAGTGAAATTAAGCGTCTCACTCACCGCTTCCGTGTCCTCCGGAGGCCAGAGAGGCAGGACTGAGCCGGCCGGCACAGCGGAGGGGGGAGGAGGGAGTCCCTCCCTCCCCTCTGTGCGCGGCTGCCGCTGAACACCAATGAGGACAGAGTAGGAGGAGGAGGGGAGGGACTGTGGCCACTGCGCCACCAATGAATGTGCCGGCCATATCCCACAGGGTCCCCCTCCTCCCCCCCATCATTGGTGGCAGTGTCAGTTCCGATCGGAGCCCCAGCAGTGTAATGCTGGGGCTCCGATCGGTTACCATGGCAGCCAGGACGCTACTGAAGTCCTGGCTGCCATGGTATGTTAGTGAGCAGAGAGCAGCGCATTATACTCACGTGCGCTGTGGCCGGCGGTCGCTCCTTCTCATAGGTCTGTGCGGCGCATTGCTAATGCTGTAAGCATTAGCAATCCGCCGCACAGACCTATGAGAAGGAGCGACCGCCGGCCACAGCGCACGTGAGTATAATGCGCTGCTCTCTGCTCACTAACATACCATGGCAGCCAGGACTTCAGTAGCGTCCTGGCTGCCATGGTAACCGATCGGAGCCCCAGCATTACACTGCTGGGGCTCCGATCGGAACTGACACTGCCACCAATGATGGGGGGGGAGGAGGGGGACCCTGTGGCCACTGCCACCAATGATTAATACTGGGGAGGGAGGGGGGGGGGGGGTTGCGTTACCAGAGGGGGGGGCAGGCAGATCAGAGGCTGGGGGAGGCAGATCAGAGGCTGGGGGGAGTGGGGGAGGCAGATCAGAGGCTGGGTGGAGGGGGGGCAGATCAGAGGCTGGGGGGGAGGCAGATCAGAGGCTGGGGGGGAGGCAGATCAGAGGCTGGGGGGGGAGGCAGATCAGAGGCTGGGGGGGGAGGCAGATCAGAGGCTGGGGGGGGAGGCAGATCAGAGGCTGGGGGGGGAGGCAGATCAGAGGCTGGGGGGGGAGGCAGATCAGAGGCTGGGGGGGGAGGCAGATCAGAGGCTGGGGGGGAGGCAGATCAGAGGCGGGGGGGGAGGCAGATCAGAGGCGGGGGGGGAGGCAGATCAGAGGCTGGGGGGGGAGGCAGATCAGAGGCTGGGGGGGGAGGCAGATCAGAGGCTGGGGGGGGGGGAGGCAGATCAGAGGCTGGGGGGGGGGGAGGCAGATCAGAGGCTGGGGGGGGAGGCAGATCAGAGGCTGGGGGGGAGGCAGATCAGAGGCTGGGGGGGAGGCAGATCAGAGGCTGGGGGGGGAGGCAGATCAGAGGCTGGGGGGGGGGCAGATCAGAGGCTGGGGGGGAGGCAGATCAGAGGCTGGGGGGGGCAGATCAGAGGCGGGGGGAGGCAGATCAGAGGCTGGGGGGGAGGCAGATCAGAGGCTGGGGGCAGGCAGATCAGAGGCTGGGGGGAGGCAGATGGAGAGAGAGTGGCTGCAAGCACCACCTTGGCATGTATAAAGTTATTGGTTTAGAGAGGGGTTAATGAAGGCACCTCCAAGGTGCTTTCATTAACCTCTTCAAACCAATAACGTTATACATGCCTAATGCCAAGGTGCTTCCATTAACCCCTCCAAACCCAATGGGCATGTATAAAGTTATTGGTTTGGAGGGGTTAATGGAAGCACCTTGGCATTAGGCATGTATAAAGTTATTAACCCCTTCAAACCAATAACTTTATACATACCTAATTACGTACGTTATTTTAAGTAGCTTTTTCTTATTAGATTACTCGATGAATCGAGAAATATAATCGATAGAATACTCGATTACAAAAATATTCGTTTACTGCAGCCCTAATGCGGTCTGCAAAAGTGGGGGGAAAATGTCCCTGCGTCTTTTGGGGTGAATACTAATGAGCGCTTCTATTATGGAAGCGCTCATTAGTACCGGGGACCAGGAAGCAGTGAGGGCTCTCTACTCACCGCTTTCTGGTCCTACGCTGTCGGCTGTGCACAGCGTGAGGGCGCTCTGTGACCTCACACTGTGCGCGTCGGTTCACAGCACAGCTGGCGGCAGGAAGAGCAGGAAAGGTAAGTGTTTTTTTCATTTTATGTGCTCTGTGGCATAGGGGAGGATGAGAGGCCTATGGGGGCCTGATGAGAGGCCTATGGGGGCCTGATGAGAGGCCTATGGGGGCCTGATGAGAGGCCTATGGGGGCTGATATGGGGGCCTGATGAGAGGGGGCTGATATGGGGGCCTGATGAGAGGGGGCTGATATGGGGGTCTGATGAGAGGTATGGGGCTCTTATCTGAGGTCTGATTGGGGGTCATTCACATTGGGGTCTGAGCTGAGGTCTTATTGGGGTCTTAATAACACCAGGGTATATGTGTGTGTGTGTGTATATATATATATATATATATATATATATATATATATATATATATATATATATATACACATACATACATGCACACATACTGTATGGGGACATTGGGGCAGATTTACTACTTCTTGTTAATATTTAGACAGTATAAACTCAGACTGGACAGTCTCAAGATGCAACATAAGACCACCGATAGCCATCATCACTGCAGTGGGGAGGATGGAGGGGCAGTGCTGGAAAAGATTGTGCCTTAAAAGAAAATTAGCTCAGACAACCCCTCAGGATAGGTAATTAATATCAGATCGGCAGGAGTGCAAATTCCGGCACCCCCGCCAATCAGCTGTTTGAAGAGATGCACACATGCCCAACCTGCTGCTTCCTTCATTTTAGGGGACTCAGAGGGGTTCAGGGTCCCTGTTCTCATGATCAGCGGTAGGACCCCCACCAATTTAACAGTCAACCCCTATCCTGTGGGATGACTTGTTGCTACTGGAATAACCCTTCAATTATCATACTATTCCCCCATGTAGCACTGCCTTAAAATAGGTCTCTATACACCGCTGGGTATCTTCAGTAAAAGCCAGTATCCCCCTTCATGATTTACCTGCTGGCTGTCAAAATCTCAGCGGCGAGCAGGTGTAATTACAGCTCCTCCGTCCATTCACTTTAATGGGAAGGGGCAGTTAGATTCCGTCTGCTTCTTCCCATTGAAGTGACTGGGACAGAGGAGTGGTAATTACACTGCTCACCGGTGCAGTGCTGACGGCAAGCAGATAATTAGTGAAGAGAAGGCAGGGCTTGCACGAGCGCTGCCTCCTCTTCAAACAGCTGATCGGCAGGGGTCTCAGGGGACTCCCGCCAATCTAATACTGATGACCTATCCTGAGAATAGGTCATCAATATAGGAAACCGATCAACCCCTTTAAGAAACGACATGTCTGTCACCCTTCCTAACCAATATGCAAATGAATAGCAGTAACATGGATAACATGTATATTTCTGTCAAGACCTCACTTCGTACCTTTGTTGATAGCGTGGACTGAGACTGTAAAAATGTAATGGCCCTGTCTTTACAGGAACAGCCTGAAAAATGAATATAGAAAGTTATCGGTGACAAGCAAGAAACAAGACATGATATCATTTTCCTATATGATTGGTATCTCTGTCATACTATTACATACTTATACCCTCTCCGAGAGCTGGAAGAACGGAGCCAAAGCCTCAGCTCCTTAGATACGGGGATGTTCTCGCCCCTATTAGTACAGAGCAGGGTACTGGATAGCAGGAGGTCTCCGATGCAGTCAAAACAGTGCTGTCTGGTTTAAAGGGGTATTCCAGCAGTGACAATTATCCCCTTCTCAACAGGCTAGTGGCTAAATATTAGATAGGTGGGGGTCCTACCGCAGGGACTGCCAGGGATCTCGAGAACGGGGCCTTCCAAAATGAAGGGAGCAGCAGGTCAGTTACGTGCACTGCCGCTTCATACCCCTCTACAGGAGTTCTGTACTCGTCTCCTGAGCTCCTGTAGAGGTAAGTGGAGCTGCAGTGTGCATGGCCGACCTGCTGCTCCATTCATTTTGTGGGGTCCAAAGTGTCACGGGGTCCCCATTCTCAAGATCAGTCGGGGTCCCAGCGGTTATTCTCTATTTACAGGATATCCCCTATCCACAGGACCAACTTGTCACTACTGGAAAACCCCTTTAATCCACATACTTTTCCCCCATGTAGCACTGCCTGGAAAATCGGTCTCCATACACCGCTGTGTATCTTCAGTGAAAGCCAGTACCCCCTGAGCTGTGTCTAAGGCATCTAACCAGCACCCTGATGAAGGGCAGGAGCCCTAAAACATCTGCTTATTAAAGGATATCTTTGGTTTGGCTGCTACGATCTAATCTGCAAACTTCTGTCCCCACGGAGCACTGTTGGGGCTCTCTCCAGACAGAAGCAGTACCCCCTGATTAATGGATAGTAACATTTATTAGAGATGTTACAGGGCTTTTATGGGATTTTTATATCCTTTGGATAAGTCATCAGTATCTGATCGTTGGGGACCGCCGCTGATCAGCTGTTTGAGAAGGCACCGGATCTCATAGTAGCGCTGCGGCCTTCTCTCAGCTTACCAAGCACAGCGCCATCCATATTATAGTGCCTGTGCTTGGTATCGCAGCTCAGCCCCATTCACTTTAATGGCGCTGAACTGTGCCTAGGCCACGTGACCGATGTACGTGACGTCACGCGGCCTAGGGAAAGCTGAGGGAAGGCCGCAGCACTACTGCGAGTGCCGATGCCTTCTCAAACAGCTGATCGGTGGGGGTACCAGGTGTCAGACCCCACCAATCTGATACTGATGACCGATCCAAGGATTGGTCATCAATTAAATAATTATGGGTTTCTTTCCACTACATTCAGTATATGGAAGATGGAAAAACCTCCTGATGTACATCATAAAATCCTCATCCGTCACCAACTGAATCCAAGTCTACAAAACATATACTGGTTGTACTCATTTTTACGGATTCTACTGGTATTACAAAGTGCACACTTTTTCAAAGCTGTGCCCGTTCATACCATCTAAAAGTATATGCCAAAAAGGACACTCAGTAAAGGCCGACTTTAGGATATGATAACATCGGCACATACATCAGGAGCTGGTCCAGCATATACGATGGATCTACACTACAGATGTGGTGTGAACGCAGCCTAACCCATTCATAAGAATTGTGCACGTTCCTGATGTCATTTTTATCTATGAACTGAGGCCATTCCCAAGTCATCAACACATTGATTCACGAGTCCTTACTCTGGAGGGTCTTCCAAGTCTGCCCATTGTATTATTTTTCACTCATCGCACCTACCCCGTCAGCTGATGTATGTCCTCCGATAAACCAGCCATTCGACGTTTCCCCTTCCTGTGTCTGATTTCACAGATCTGTAATACATTACACAGAGTTTGGCTGAGCGCTTGGGTTGAATTAAGTTTTAGACATGATCCTGTATCAAGTAAACACATCCTCCTCGCCTAAGTAGGTGTCACATACCAAACTGCAGCCTATGGTAACCGTCCGAGGACAGCTGTTCTTTATATCAGCCTGTCTCTGATCCGTTCAGCAGAATCAACGGATTTATAATGTTCTGTCCAAGGCAGGAAAATGGTGCAGTGAAATCAATTACACCCTCGAAGCCAGCGGCATATGTATCCTTGAATGCCGACAACTCCAAACTAAGAAAAAAATGGGTGTAGCCAGGCATCACCTTCATACCGTGCTTCAATCAACCCCACCAGTCAGATTCTGTTCACCTCACATTTGGGACATGCGCCTGACAAGTGTGTGTTACATGTCAAGAAATCCAAGAAATCAGTGGTGGGGATCAGAGAAGAACAGTTGGGGATCAGAGACGATCAGCCGGGCATCAGAGACGATCAGCCGGGCATCAGAGACGATCAGCCGGGCATCAGAGACGATCAGCCGGGCATCAGAGACGATCAGCCGGGCATCAGAGACGATCAGCCGGGCATCAGAGACGATCAGTCGGGCATCAGAGACGATCAGTCGGGCATCAGAGACGATCAGCCGGGCATCAGAGACGATCAGCCGGGGATCAGAGACGATCAGCCGGGGATCAGAGACGATCAGCGACGATCAGCCGGGGATCAGAGACGATCAGCCGGGGATCAGAGACGATCAGCCGGGGATCAGAGACGATCAGCCGGGGATCAGAGACGATCAGCCGGGGATCAGAGACGATCAGCCGGGGATCAGAGACGATCAGCCGGGGATCAGAGACGATCAGCCGGGGATCAGAGACGATCAGCCGGGGATCAGAGACGATCAGTCGGGGATCAGAGAAGATCAGTCGGGGATCAGAGACGATCAGCCGGGGATCAGAGACGATCAGCCGGGGATCAGAGACGATCAGCCGGGGATCAGAGACGATCAGTGTGATATCCTCCCTGAAGGATCGGTTCATTTTGATGGAGTTTTCCAGCCGGAGACTCCCATAGAGTTTATATGGAGGATCAGTGCGCATGGTCAAACATCAGCCCATACAAACTTCATCTCATGGTGATCATATGGTTTGGGGAGTGGTGCGTGGCTGTACCTCTAATAATTTAATATTAATGGGGTTCTCCAGGCTACAGATGTTCGTGACCTATCCTGAGGAAAGGCCATCCATATCAGATCGGTGAGGGTCTGACTCCGGGCACCTCCTGCTGATGAGATGTTTGAAGAGGACGCAGTGCTTGTAAGAGAGTCCTCATCATAATTTACCTGCATGTCTACATTCAACTAGTGAATGAGAAAAGCTGTAATTACACTGCACCGATACTGATGACCTACCCTGAGGACACCCAGTACCCCCGCCGATCAGCTGTTTTGGGCTCTGAACAGTGTACGGAGTGGAAGCAGAAAGCTCTGTCCACGGTGTAGTTTCCAGGGCTGGCGTACTGAAACCCAGCTCCCATTCACTTGGATGAGGATACGTCTACACAGCGATTTTGGATGTGACATCTGTCGCGCGACCAAAGGCTGCAGTGTAGCAGGGCTGCCATAAGAATGAGTGGGGTCACTGTGCGACTCGCACGTTTGCTGCAGTCCAGCAGTGTTGGTTTTTTTGTGATCTGCATCGTGCTGCAAATCCTATTCATTCTTATGGCAGCCCCGGCTACACTGCGAAACTTGGGTGCACGACACGTGTTGTGGCCAAAATTGCCATGAGCTGAGCGGCAGTACCCCGGCACTGCAGTGTATGGCGCTGTCTGCCTCCAGCTCTCTATGCTGTATAGTTTTCAGCACTGCCAAAACAGCTGATCGGTAGGGGCACCGGATGTTGGACTCCCACCAATATGATATTGATGACCAATCCTCATGATAGAGAATCCCTTTATTGAACTATTCCAAGGTCTCTAGTTAAAGTGCCCCCTAAAAAGTACAGTATATAAAATGTGTGGCTTATTTTATCATAATGTTATGGACACACAATATACATGGCAGTCTATGGCGGGTGGTCAAAATAAAGAAGAATCCTAAAACAGTGTCAGCTCCATTTAAGAGAATGGTGCTAAGCTGCAAAACCACACACAAGCTGTGGTCCGATGTGGTGCTGTTTTTGGAAGAAAGCAGCCATGTTTTTCTAATTCTGGACAACCCCTTTAAAGGAGTTTTCTAAAACGTTTATACTGATGAGCTGTCCTCTGGATAGGTCAGGAGTATCTGATCGGTGCGGGTCCGGCACCCAGGAACCCTGCTAATCAGCTGTTTTAGAAGGCTACGGCGCTTGCAGTAGCACGAGGGGCTTCTTGCAGCTTTAACTAGGGAAGTGACATCACATCCATCAATCACATGGCCTAGGGCAATGATGGCGAACCTGTGGCACCCAGAGCCCTCTCTGTGGGCACCCGCACCCTGGAAAAAGTCTATGGTATACCAATATGCCTTAGACATTTCCTGCCATTCATCAGCGCAGGGAGCACTATGAACGGCACAGGCAGCGCAGTGAATGTAGGCAGGTTATTATAGCTAAATGATAAAGTACATGGAAGATGCACTATATTGGACTGCAGTATCCAGGTTACATTCCATGTTGGCACTTTGCGATAAATACGTGGGTTTTGGGTTGCAGTTTGGGCACTCTGTCTCTAAAAGGTTCACCATCACTGGCCTAGGGGCAGCTCAGCCCCATAGAAGTGAATGGGGCTGGGCACGATTCCAAGCACAGCCGCTATACAATGTACGGAACTGTGCTTGGTGAGCAGGGAGAAGGCTTCATCACTACTGCAAGCGCAGATGCCTTCTAAAACTTCTGATCGGCAGGAGTCCCCGGTGTTGGACCCTCACTGATCAGATACTGATGACCTACCCAGAGGATAGGTCATCAGTAGAAAAGTCTTGTAAAAGCCCTTTAAGTTATCTGGATCTTCAAGATAGGTCATCAATACCAGATTCAGGGGGGTCACCCTGCCAATCAGCTGTGTGAGGAGACGGCATGCGCAGTGCTCACGTGCCATCTCCCTTTTGTCTTCCTGTTCGCTGCTGTATGTCTATGGCGGATGGCAAAGACCACAGACAGCAGCAGCGGACAGAAAGAGAGAAGGGAGACGGCGTGTGCGCGCCGTCTCCTCGCACAGCTGATTGGTGGACATGCCTGGAGTCGGATCCCCGCCAATCGGATATTGATGACCTATCCTGAGGATAGGTCTTCAACAGTAAAAGTCCGGACAACCCCTTTTAAGGGACTTAGGCTACTTTCATACTTGCCGGCAGGGATCAGCAAAAACGCTTCAGTGATTGATAATACAACCGTCTGCATCGTTCAGAATGGATCCGGTTGTATTATCTTTAACATACCCAAGACGGATCCGTCATGAACTCCATTTAAAGTCAAAGGGGAATGGATTTGTTTTCTATTGTGTCTGAGAAACTGGATCCGGCGTGACCTACAATGCAAGTCAATGGGGACGGATCCATTTTCTCACACACAATAGAAAACAGATCCGTCCCCCAATGACCGTTTTGCTCCTCATCCCATGACGTAAAGAAAACTGCAGTTTGCTCTCCAGTCTGGGAACGCAACCATACGGAACATAATGCATTCTGGTGTTCTGGTGCCCTCCGTTCAGTTCTGTCCCCATTGACAATAATTAGGGACAAAAAGGAAGCGTTTTTCTCCGGTATTGAGATCCTATGACGGATCTCAATACCGAAAAATGCAAACGCACATGTGAAAGTAGCCTTATAAGTACATTTTCTGTCCCCCCTTAGATGACAGCCCAGCAGTCTTACAGATCCGTTACCAAGACTCCACACTAATGTCACAGGAGTGTCATACCGCACTATATATCCTGTCAATATGGCCGAATTACCGATCCTTATTCGGTACATTCAGACGGGTGTAATGTGGCCGCACAGCAGATCTTGTATTACGGCTGCCAGACCAGGACCTCCCCGGTGAGCCAAACCACAGGTTCTGTGTCTGAATGAGCGCCAACGCTGGGTGTCACCTGCTGATTCGCACTATTCCACTAAACATAGGTCTAAAGAACAATTTTAAAACTGCAGCATCAGCAAGGATCAGCGCTGCACAGCAGTACACAACTAGGCAGCCTCCAGCTGTTGCAAAACTACAACTCCCAGCATGCCCGGACAGCCTACAGAAGGGCATTGTGGGAGTTGTAGTTTTACAACAGCTGGAGGGCCGCAGTTTGAGGATGCCTAGATTATACATTTGCTGACTGGAGTTCCCCTTTAGGCCACTGCATGTAATACAACACATGCAGAGCAGTAATATGCCATCTGCTATGCAGAGAGCTCAGCTTCACTGTCACAGTCCCACCATGCACCAAATACTAGAAATAGCACTGTTTTCTATGGTAACCTATCAGATTCCAGCTTTCATTTTTCCCAGCACAGGATGAAAATGAAAGAAAAGACCTGATTGGTTGCTATGGGCAGGACTGGAACTTCCCGCCCTCGCACGAGGTCCGGTATACATGACGTCAGGGAGGGACAAGGCTGACCCAACACAAAGCAGTAGAAGCAGGGAGTCTGGGCCTCAGCAGCTGCTGCGGAACTACAAGTCCCAGGATGCCCCACTGATGAAGACCTGGCATTACATAGAGCGTCAGGCAGAATGTAGGCACAGTCATAGCACAGCGGACAACTCACATGGAAGCAGCAGCACTGATCTCCAGGACATAAACAACCTCTGCAGCTGTCACCACTGCTTCCTGTATGACTCGGGTCACGTGACTAAGTTCTAACTACGGGTGCTGTCAAAGACCAAAACACCACAGACTGCGAGACAAAAATCCTGTAAACTGCTCCAAATGAGAGGCTGAACAGTCTGCACATATTTACAGTATATATGTCTGGTGGATGAGAGGGATGGATACAGATTAGATGGATAGATACAGTAGACTGATATCTGGCAGCAGGTTTGTACCTATGACACCGGCCGACCTGTTACATGTGCACTTGGCAGCTGAAGGCATCAGTGTTGGTATATATGCCTGCATTACTGAGAAAAATGATATTTTAATATCTGCAAATTAGCCTCTAGGAGCAACGTGGGCGTTGCTGTTACACCAAGGCCTCTTGGTCCGCTAAAAATACTGATGACATCCGTGTGCATTCTGTATTTTGCGGAACGGAACAGCTGACCCCTAATAGAACAGTCCTATCCTTGTCCGTAATGCAGACAATAATAGGACATGGTCTATTTTTTGGCGGAACGGAAATATGGAAATGAAATGCACACGGAGTACCTTCCGTTTTTTTGCGAACCCAAAGAAAATTGCACGGACTGATTATTTACAGGGCCAGACAGTGCAAACGTAGTCACTCCTGGCCCTGTCAATCAAAGTGCAGAGGGTGCAGCCTCTAGGCCAGTGGTGGTAAACCGTGCAAAACGCACTTATTTATCACAAAGTGCAAACACAGCAATTTACCTATTACAGTGCGGTATAGTAGATCTTCCATGTACGTTATCATTTAGATATAATAGCCTGCCTGCATTCAGTGGGATGCGTGAAACCCGCGCGAGTAGGCACACAATTGCAGTCAGTTTTGACTGCGATTGCGTTCCGATGTTCAGTTTTTTCCGCGCGACTGCAATGCATTTTGCACGCGCGTGAGAAAAAAATCTATTTACTAACATCATCTCCTAGCAACCATGCGTGAAAATCGCATTGCATCTGCACTTGCTTGCGGATGCTTGCGATTTTCACGCATCCCCATTCATTTCTATGGGGCCAGGGCTGCGTGAAAAACGCAGAATACAGAACATGCTGCGATCTTCACGCAACGCACAAGTGATGCGTCAAAATCACTGCTCATCTGAACAGCCCAATTGAAGTGAATGGGTCCGGATTCAGTGCCTCACGCATTGCACCCGCGCGGAAGTCTCGCCTGTGTGAAAGGGGCCTTAACTGCTTTACTAGTCACCTATCTAGTCACCTGTCAACAGCCTGCTCACAGGCTTCCTTTAGGGTGGTCTCACACTGTCTATTTTTCAAAACACAGAATTTTTGTCTGCTTTTTTTCTTTTTGAAGAATTCTCGTACAAGCCATTCTAATTGAGAAGGCCAGTCAGATGACTAGCAAAATTTACAGTTGCTCTGACCTGATATTACTGATATACCAAGATCTGGATGAATGAGAACCTTCACAGACACACTGCCGTTTTTGAAATGGCTTTTTTTTGGGGGGGGGAGGGGAGGTCCCTGATGTTTTTTTTTTTCAAATCTCAGCATGTTCAGGGTGTACACTGGGTTCTGGGTATACACTGCTAAGCATGAGACCGGCATGGCTAGAGTTAACTATCCTGGCCCAGCCTTCTGTCTGTTGGTCCCTCACCTAGTTCCAGAAGATTCTAGCTGTGCTAGGAGTAAGGAGTGTGAGGACGGGTCTAGCAGAGGCAGGGAGTATGTGCTCCTCTTCTGAGACATTCAGCATTAATGCCTCCAGAGTCTAACAGATCCCCTTGTTTCCTTCTCTATCATCAGTGAGAGAGAGAAGAATTGGAGAATTTTCATGGCTACAGAGTGAGAGTCATCAAGCGTAAAGCAATACAGATTTTCATTTTGAATCGGCGAAACAAGTAAAGACACCCTATGCACCCCAGATTAGTGGATTCAAGGGCTATAACATTTCAGTCAGCAAGGTGATCAGTGTACAGCCTTCTTCAAACCTGCTTCAGTGGAGGGGTAATGTTTTCAGACACCCTACACATCAGGTACAATTTTGGCCAGTTGTATTATTGGAACCACATGCCCTCGAGTGAATTGTGGACGTTGTGGCAGATTACTGTGGCTAGCCAGAGATCCCAGTGCTAGAGAGTGTAGCAAGAGAAAGAATCTGAGGGCCTTTATTTTCAACTACTTGCTTAGCTTATGCTTGGACATCTGGGAAAAATTTGTAATGTGTACAGATAATTGCTGGATGTACTACAACTCCTATTTTGTGTACAGTACTTTTGTTAAGTTGATTCTGGTCTGGTCTGACCTCACGCCTGTCATTGCATCACTTCAAGCCCTGTCTTGCACCCACACAGACATTCAACATCAAGGGAACCCAAATTACCATCAGCTGGGAGCCCTAGATACAGGGAATGCCCTGGGAGAATATAGGGTGCCCCTCCTTCAGTGCACTGACCTCAGGGAGCGACAGCGTTTCTTTGAGTTTTTTTTCCTAGCCAACAAAAAAGTGCAAAAATACTGTAGTGTGGCAGCCCTTAAAGAGGGTTTTTTTCTAAGCTGTCTGCATAAATATTAATACCCATTTACAGCATATTATTTGCCACAATCAAACTTGTCTATCACAGTCCGAAGCAGCTCTGTGACTTAGTGCTGAGCCGCAGCTCCGAGAGGATGATGGGGATCCGCATTTGGCACTCGATGCTTGCATAGACTATAGTTATTCAATGGATGAAAGGTATTTTCACACAGAGACCCAGAAAAACTAGCTGTGGTTACGGCACTGTTCTCATCTGCATTCACGTGGAAGTTCATCACAAACATCATATTTAACAGGAAAAATAACGCTGCACATAACACTGCTTTTTTCCATCAAAAAATATACTTTGATGGAACCCATTGTAAGTCATTGGGGTCTGCCGGTCATCAATGGTTTCTGTAGTGCAACAGATCCGGCACTGCACCAGAACTACCAATGCAACTGGAAACCTCAAAACACCTGTGAACGTAGCCTTAAAGGGGTATTCCAGTTATATTAAAGGGGTTATTGAAGACTGAATAACCCGCACTGCAATGTCCTGGCCCAAGACATTGCGCATACTTATCTGGTCCCTGACTCCGGTTTCCTCCTGGATCGCTGCACGGCCATCTTTGCATTTCACTTGCCTGCAGGGGACTCAAGGGGGGCAGGTTACCGCCACGGCCTACTATTGGCTGCACCCCCATCGTCGACAGATGTTGATTTCTACAGGAAGGTGAGATGCGAAGACGGCCGTAGAGTGATCAGGAGGAAAATGGCGTCGGGGACCAGATAAGTATGCACAGTGTCGCAGGCAAAGGCATTGCAGCGGGGTTATTCAGTTTTGGATAACTCCTTTAAGTTAACCCATATCCCACAGGAGCGCTGGGACCTCCACTGATCATGAGAATGAGGGGACCCTGGAATGAAAAGAGCAGCAGATCAGGCATGTGCACCAGGACTGCCAGAGATAACTGGGTACAATCGCTATGCTGTTTTTGGCAGTCCCATACAGGGAGTGCAGAATTATTAGGCAAGTTGTATTTTTGAGGATAAATTTTATTATTGAACAACAACCATGTTCTCAATGAACCCAAAAAACTCATTAATATCAAAGCTGAATATTTTTGGAAGTAGTTTTTAGTTTTAGCGGGATATCTGTGTGTGCAGGTGACTATTACTGTGCATAATTATTAGGCAACTTAACAAAAAACAAATATATACCCATTTCAATTATTTATTTTTACCAGTGAAACCAATATAACATCTCAACATTCACAAATATACATTTCTGACATTCAAAAACAAAACAAAAACAAATCAGTGACCAATATAGCCACCTTTCTTTGCAAGGACACTCAAAAGCCTGCCATCCATGGATTCTGTCAGTGTTTTGATCTGTTCACCATCAACATTGCGTGCAGCAGCAACCACAGCCTCCCAGACACTGTTCAGAGAGGTGTACTGTTTTCCCTCCTTGTAAATCTCACATTTGATGATGGACCACAGGTTCTCAATGGGGTTCAGATCAGGTGAACAAGGAGGCCATGTCATTAGATTTTCTTCTTTTATACCCTTTCTTGCCAGCCACGCTGTGGAGTACTTGGACGCGTGTGATGGAGCATTGTCCTGCATGAAAATCATGTTTTTCTTACCTTGCAAACTTCTTCCTGTACCACTGCTTGAAGAAGGTGTCTTCCAGAAACTGGCAGTAGGACTGGGAGTTGAGCTTGACTCCATCCTCAACCCGAAAAGGCCCCACAAGCTCATCTTTGATGATACCAGCCCAAACCAGTACTCCACCTCCACCTTGCTGGCGTCTGAGTCGGACTGGAGCTCTCTGCCCTTTACCAATCCAGCCATCTGGCCCATCAAGACTCACTCTCATTTCATCAGTCCATAAAACCTTAGAAAAATCAGTCTTGAGATATTTCTTGGCCCAGTCTTGACGTTTCAGCTTGTGTGTCTTGTTCAGTGGTG
Organism: Bufo gargarizans; assembly: GCF_014858855.1. Taxonomy (NCBI): domain Eukaryota; kingdom Metazoa; phylum Chordata; class Amphibia; order Anura; family Bufonidae; genus Bufo; species Bufo gargarizans. The sequence continues at coordinate 69,162,241 of NC_058084.1, forward strand.
GTCGTCTTTCAGCCTTTCTTACCTTGGCCATGTCTCTGAGTATTGCACACCTTGTGCTTTTGGGCACTCCAGTGATGTTGCAGCTCTGAAATATGGCCAAACTGGTGGCAAGTGGCATCTTGGCAGCTGCACGCTTGACTTTTCTCAGTTCATGGGCAGTTATTTTGCGCCTTGGTTTTTCCACACGCTTCTTGCGACCCTGTTGACTATTTTGAATGAAACGCTTGATTGTTCGATGATCACGCTTCAGAAGCTTTGCAATTTTAAGAGTGCTGCATCCCTCTGCAAGATATCTCACTATTTTTGACTTTTCTGAGCCTGTCAAGTCCTTCTTTTGACCCATTTTGCCAAAGGAAAGGAAGTTGCCTAATAATTATGCACACCTGATATAGGGTGTTGATGTCATTAGACCACACCCCTTCTCATTACAGAGATGCACATCACCTAATATGCTTAATTGGTAGTAGGCTTTCGAGCCTATACAGCTTGGAGTAAGACAACATGCATAAAGAGGATGATGTGGTCAAAATACTCATTTGCCTAATAATTCTGCACTCCCTGTAGTGATAAATGGAGTGGCGGTGCGCATGCTGGACCTATTGCTCCCTTCATTTCAGGGATCCCTACAGAGTTTGCGGTCTTCCTTCTTGTGATCGGTGGGGGTCCCAGTGGTCCTGTGGATATGGGATAACATGACATGATCCCCTTTTATCATTATTTAAAATAGAAATTCACATGGAAATGACCAGTTCTCAAAGAGTTCTCATCAATATCATATTGGTGACGGTCCGATCTTCCTAGGCCAGTGACATCACTGTACATCGGTCACTTGGTCTAGTTGCAGCTCAACCCCATTCAAGTCAATCGGGCTGAGCTGCAATACCAAGCACTGCCACTATACAATGTACGGCACTGTGCCTGGAAAGCTGTCAGGAGCCTGCATTGCTCACCAGAGATCCGTTGAGAAACAGCTGATGGTTCGGGGTGAGGTTTGACAACTGTCCAGAAATTTCTTGACAGTCCATAAAAATATATGACTTTTTTCTTGTGAAAAAAAATGTGTCCATGATTTTTTTTTGAGACTGGCGATCCTCGATTAGATCATTTTGGTGGTAATTGACATTTGACAGCTCACGGTAAATGCTGATAATGGATTCTTCTCAGTAAATTGAGCTATAGACAAAATTACTTATATATATATTTTTTTTGTTTGATTTTACAGTTTGTCCGTAAAATATGTTGGCTGTCCATGATTTTGGAATAAGTTGTCCAGAAAAATTCTGGTTGATAACCAAGGGTAGGGGTTCCGGGACCTGGGCCACCGCTGATGTGATAAAGATGACCTATCTTGAGGATGGGTCATCATTATCTTTTCCAGGATAACCCCTTCAAAGGGTTTGTCTCTCTTCGGCAAATGGCATGTATCACGTAGAGAACGTTAATACAAGCCCATTACTAATGTATTGTGATTGTCCATATTGCCTCCTTTGCTGGCTGGATTCATTTTTCCATTACACTGTACACTGCTCGTTTCTATAGTTATGACCACGCTGCAGTCCAGCCGCAGTGGTCATGCTTGCACACTATGTGAAAAAGTGCCAGTCTATGCTAACTCCCGTGATCCCAGCCACCAGAGAGGCCGACGCTTTTTCCTATAGTGTGCAAGCACGGCCACCACTGCTGGATTTGCAGGGGGGTCATAACCCCTAGAAACGAGCAGTGTATAATGTGATGGAAAAATGAATCCAGCCAGCAAAGGAGCCAATATGGACAATCACAATACATTAGTAAGTGCCTTGTATTAACTTTCTCTACATGATAAAAAGCCACTAGCTGAAGTGAGACATCTCCTTTAACTTTTAGGTGCTCAGGACATGCAATGAAAGTCAACTAATTTGCTGTTTCTGAAAATGTACTTAGACGTTTTTCTACTTTTTAGAAAAGAAAAACATAAAAAATAATTTGAGTTGCATCTCAGTTTACCCCAGCCACTGTACTATACTTCTAAAGTATTGCCGTGCCCCAAACTGCACTCTACAGCCATCCCTTAAAACAGTTTTCTTATTCTCCGCTTATTTAGCCCTCCAATTAGCTGACAACATTTCTAATCGGAGATGGATTGTGGCCCCTTCCCCGCTCTCCCTAAAACTGATGTGTTTCCCTTTCCGATGTAATAAGCAGGAGAGAATCCAAATTCGACCGCATTAGACTGAAAAGTAGTAATAGCCGTTCATAGCAACATAAAGCAAATGATAAATGTTTGACAAGATCTTGGAAGAGGAATGAGGCTGAGGACGTTGATCAAGGCTAAAAGCCAGATATTGTCACATATTTCTCCTAAATTGTCAATTAAATTGGATAAACCTATGTACGGGAGTCATGAAAGATTTAGTCTAATCGTTGCAGTCATGCATTTCTACCATTACTTGCTTCATTTACGTCCACCAAGATATTTTTATACCTTGGTATTTAACTTGTGGTATTGAGGTATGCGTTATGTGGAACGGACACATTTATATCATGCTTAACTAGCCTCTGGTGTTTACTGCCCACAAACCCACCTTAGATTACCATTTTTTTTTTTCTCAACGTAGTAATTATTTAGCGCAGGAATAATCAGGCGGAATTTTCCAGAGGAACTGTACAATCATTTCAGTGTAAAATGGCCGCGTCTGCTTAGTTATGTCGTCTTTTAATTTGGTGCTCTGTCATTTTATTCTTTTTTTCGATGTTAAAGCTCCGCTCTTACGGCCTTGGGAGACGAGCCACGTAGACTGGATCTCTTGTCACATTATTTAAAAAACATAAAGAAATCAAGCACTTCTAAAAAAGTAAGTAAAAGCCACCATTTCTCGTGAAGTCTTGGAAGAAAACATTCGCTGGAAAGTTTGTGTCCTCTCCTCAGTTTTACAGCGGCTGTTTTAGGAAAGCTTGGGTTACACAGAAAGAAGACAAGGAAGGGGGAAGGGAAGAACGGTTGGGTATGGTGAAATCAAATAAAATAGGTATAAATTAATCAAAGAAACAAACAATTGCGCAGGTCATAAACAACTAATGCCTCATTCACACGTCAGTGTTTGGTCAGTGATTTCGAGCCAAAACCGGGCTCTAAACATAGAACCGGTGCAGATCTTTCCCTTATACCTTATGTCTGTGGAGGCTCCACTCCTGGTTTTGGCTCACAACCACTGATAGAAATCACTGACTGAACACTGATGTGTGAATGAGGCTTAAAGGGAACCTGTCATCACCTTTATGCTGCCCATATTAAAGGCAGAATAAGGCCTATTTCACACTACCGTATGGCTATTTCAGTGTTTTGCGGTCCGTTTTTCACGGATCCATTGTTCCGTTTTTTTGTTTCCATTGTGTTTCCGTTCCGTTTTTCCGTATGGCATATAGAGTATACAGTAATTACATAGAAAAAATTGGGCTGGGCATAACATTTTCAATAGATGGTTCAGAAAAAACGGAATGGATACATACGGATGCATTTCCGTATGTGTTCCTTTTTTTTGTGGACCCATTGACTTGAATGGAGCCACGGAACGTGATTTGCAGGCATTAATAGGACATGTTCTATCTTTCAACGGAAATACGGAAACTGAATGCATACGGAGTACATTCCGTTTTTTGGGCGGAACCATTGAAATTAATGGTTCCGTATACGGAACGCAAAAAACGGCCCGCAAAACGGAAAAAAAAACGGTAGTGTGAAAGAGGCCTAAAGTAGAGACAGGTGAGTTGATTTCAGCGGTCTGTCATTTAAAAGTTCAAAGTAAGTGGTTGCCGAGAACCAACATCATAATTACTGCAGACTGGGCCTGGAAAAGAGTCACATCCACCTGAGAAGAGTCCTGGTTATTCATGAGTTCCTGCTCTCCTGCCCACCTGCTGGTGACTGACAGTCTTCTACCTAGTTTTCTCCCTTTCTCTCTAGGAGAGAACTGCCAATCATCAGCAGATGGGAGAGCAGGAGATTATGAATAACCAGGACTCTTCTCAGGTAGATTTGACTCTTTTCAAGGCCTGGGCTGTAATGGTTATGATGCTGGTTCTCAGCAACCACTTACTTTTAGCTCATGAGTGACACACCGCTGAAATCAGCATTGTTGTCACTAATTTATGCTGCCCTCAGTGAGGTCAGCATAAAGTTGATGACAGGTTTCCTTTAAAAGAGTTGTTTTACTTGTTTATGACTTGTGCAATTGTTTTTTTGATTTTTATTAATTTATACATATTTCATTTGATTTCACCATACCTACCTATTCTTCCCTTCCCTACTTTACCATACTAGAGACTTGTGTTTCTTCTTTACTGCCTAGCGGCTCTGAAGACTAGGGTCAAGGTGGACCAAAACGTCCAATTAACCAGCCGCCCACATCTACATTATATCCATTTGCTTTGGATGACATAAATGTCTCATGTATGTGCTATTTGGCTGAATAAATATCAATCATCACTTTTGAATTATCAATTGGAGTGTGCTGAATTATTTTTTCTACTATCCTAAGAATAGGTCATCAACATGTACTGGCTGCTCAACCCCTTAAATATGAGTTGCCCTCCCCCTGCAGCTAAAACTGCTTCCACTTTTCTGGGAAGGTTTTCTACAAGATTTCGGAGGGGGTCTGTGGGAATTTTTGCCCATTCCTCTAGAAGAGCATGTGTGAGGTCAGACACTAGTGTTGAATGAGAAGGCCTGGCTCACCATCTCCATCGCCCTGTTCACCTCAAAGGTGCTCAATTGGGTTGAGGTCAGGGCTCTGTGTGGGTTAGTTAAGTTCTTCCACACCAAACTCACCCAACCATGCCTACGTGGACCTTGTTTTGTGTACTGCGGCACAGTCAAGCTGGAACATAAAAGGGCCTTCCTCAAACTGTTCAGACAAGGCTGGAAGCATACAATTTTTCAATATGCCTGGTATACTGAAGCAATAAGTGTTCCCTTCACTGGAAGTAAGGGGATTAGGCCAACCCCTGAAAAACAACCCCATAGCATTATCCCCCCTCCACCAAACTGTACAGTTGGCAGAATGCATCCATTGTTTTCCTGGCATTTACCAAATCCAGACTCATCCATCAGACTGCCCGATAGAGAAGCATGATTCTTCACTCAACAGAATTTTTCCACTACTCCAGAGTCTAGTGGTGGCATGATGTACACGATTAATTTTGACACTTAGCATTGTACTTGGTGATGTAAGGCATGTAACCTCTTAGACATGGAAACCCATGCCATGAAGGTCCCACTGCACAGTTTTTGTGCTGATGTTAAGGCCACAGAAGGTTTGGGTATCTGCAGTGATTGAATTGGGGTACCTGCCTGAAGGTGGCTGGAATGCCCTTGATGTTAGATGTGTTTGGTGATGGAGTGCAAGACAGAGGGCCTGGTGCTGGATAACGGGTGATGAGGTTGCAAGACAATAACCAGGTGGCATTTGGGGGTAACAAATTTGAGGTACTTTACTGAGGTAGTTTTGGTAGTTCTTAAAGTTAGGTAGTAGTAAGTTCCTCAAACAGATGGCCAGTCCATTATCGTGGTGCGGTGGGTGCCAAAGCAATATACCCTCTCCACAAGCAGTAAGGTCTGTTGCCATAAACGAGAGGAGCAATTACCTTTACTGTCTGTCCTTGCACCAGTCCTTTGTAATGGCCCTCTACAGTCTGTAAATCCAATACACTATGGACTTGTGAATGGACCCTTAAGGAGGATTTACACTGCACCATTATTAGGGACAAACGTTCCTTTGAATACTCGTTCCCGATAATCTACCCGTTGAAAGATGCCTCAAATCATCCAAAAAACAAGTGAAACCTAAATTTTTGTTTCTGGGCAACAGAGATTGCGTGCTTGAACTTTACATGTAAATGCAGCATTACACTGACCTTTACCTTCCCATAGACCTTATTCTGGATCATTGGTACTTTCCTGATACTAGAATTTCAGCACAAGGTGTGAACGAGTCATAACGAAGGCAAGGCTGGGTCTAAATAAGAGTTAAATAGTTCAGGAACACACAGAACATGAGCGAAAGTGCACATAAGAAAGTGCTACAATATGATGGGCCCAGTTAGGCAGCAGGTCCTGGCCTTCTGTGTCTTCTATGCATTAAAGGGGTTCTGAGAACCTCTGTTTATATGACTGGACTGGGTGCAAAGGTTAAAAGCAAAAAGTCTCACCTCTAACTGGTGAAGTGCCCTGGAGCAGGGGGGTACTTTGATGTTTGGACATTTGTGGACATTTGTCTATTTCCCCTATGCAAAGTTATAGACATCTTACTTTATTTCACTTGAAAAGGTTAACTTATACTGTTAAATACTGTGTAACTACATTTTATATGTTGTGATATATATCCTGTTCATTATCACTGTATTTGCAAGGCTCTGTGGAAAGGGTTAATGAATACTGAGATACTGTTAGAACTTTGAATAAGAAGCTGGTAATTTTCCACAGCTGCCATGGAGTGTGAAGAAGACCATGTTTGGAGGGAAAAAAAATGATGTTGTTTACCACCAAACCCAGACAGCCTGACCTTGTGACTGTCTGTTTTAGCTCTGTTGTTATGTCTGGAAACTTGTATTTGTCTGGAAAAACTGCGGTGTCATTGCCATTGAATATCATTGAAGCTCTAATGTAAGTCTGTGAGAGACGGAAAGTGCTACAATTTATCTGTTTGCGCTGAGCTTCTCCTTTTCACCCCTTCCCACTAGAACAGGGATGACCAACCTGAGGCTCTCCAGCTGTTGCAAAACTAAAACTCTGAGCATGCCCAGGCTGCCTACAGCTTTCAGCCTACAGCAGGGCATGGTGGGAGTTGTAGTTTTACAACAGCTGGAGAGCTGCAGGTTGGCCATCCCTGCACTAGAAGGTTCTATTCTAGCTAAAACTATATATAAGGAAAGCAGTCAGAGCCCCTAGTGTGCTGCAGTTAGGGATCTGTGTTTGGAGCGGAGACTCATGCCAGCCTGCATGAGTGACCATAAAAAGAAGCTGAGATGGGGTACGCTGAGCCACAGATCATGGGTCACCAGCCCTGTGACCAAGGAGCCACCCGGACTACTAAGCTACAGACCGTGGGCCCTTGACCAGGATGCCAGCTTTCTGAGAGAGAGATGGACAGCTAGCTCAGTCCTTTACTCAGCATCAAACCCTTGTTCTGCCAGGGAGGAGACTGAAAAAGCCAGCCTAATGCCTCACCTGTATTGTTTTGTACCTGAATTCCTTCAGTAAAGAAGCACCCTGGTTAACTGCAGACCATGACACCGTGGACTTATTTCCCATTGGGGTGCACCACACCTTAACATCACTTCCGGAGAGTAGCAACACATGATGACACCTCGACGGTGTTCGTGGGTGCTAGCGTAGCGTTGGGGCCACCCCAAACCCGGCCACTGCACTGGCGCTCTGGTTCCAACACCCAGCCCTTCCGATGGACCTGTGATGTGCCATCTACATGCACACCACCGCTGCCAGCCAATAAGTGGCTTCAGTGGTGACATGTTCAGGCATGGCACATGACCACTACCATTGCTGGGCTCATTTTTTGGCCAGCAATTGTGACATGCATATAGACGGTATGTCACACTTTTTGTCCAGCGAATATATGGGTCTATTCACACTAACATCATGACTTCCATTTAGAATGGCGCCATTACAGCTACGACAGTTTTTAATCAGATCCCAATGAGTTATCATTTTGAGGCCAGAATTGGGCTGCAGAGCTGACTGCTCCATCAAAACCAATGGAGCCCCAGCATCCGACTGAGTGCATAATAAACTGGATATAGTCAGTATGATGGAAGCTCAGACACTGCACTCCTTGTCCACCAGTTGCTTTGGGCACATCCAGTACAGCGCTAGAGCCTTGTATGACAGTGTCCTGCCGATAACTGTCTATGTGCAACAGGACACTGGGACTTTTATTACATTCAAACTAAGGGTTTGGCCATGATCTTCGTGTGAATTTTGAGGTTAGATCTATCAAAGGTATGAATGTATAATCAGACATTGCTTCTCCTTTCATCCCAAGGAATGTCCACCATGCTTCATTAGTCTGTTGACATCTCCACAGTGTGTGGGCCTCATGGCTGTGAAGGCAACTTACTATGCCATGTATATCTTATTATACATTATATTATTCCAGAGTATAATGTTCAGGCTTCTCCTGACATAAATATGATAATCCCACGGGAGGATTTATACAATCTCCTGTATATGATGGCAGAGATTCTGCCAAGGTCGATCAATGTGTTAACTGTGACCTATCCTCCTAGAAACGCCCAAATTTACTTCTCTCCAAGCAATGATTACAGGAGCTTTGTAAGGTTGTAGGAAGAAGACTTGCCTAAATATACATATATTTTTCATAATATACATAGTGAAACCTTTCATCAGGCAGATAAATAGAAAAATGTTGAAAACATGCCCAATGGCAGACGTTCCATGGACTTTTTGGCAAGCCTAGCTTAAACAAAGTTGTAAAAGGGCTTTGAGTATATGAACAGAGCCTAATAGATAATGTACAGTGCTAATAAACCTAAAAAATGTTGTTGTACCAGAGATTGAGCTATAATGGCTTACATTTCCTGCTGAAATTCTATTCTATTGTTCAGTGCTCACAGTTATTTGTCTTTCGTTTCAGCTGCCGTTCTCTATATAGCTGGGTTAGGTACAGCAGCTATTGCTACAGGCCAGGAATGCTGGATCACAGAAATAATCCAAATGGTCAAGATAAATGGGTTTACACATCACTGTAGAGAAAAGTGTCCAGCAAAGAACAATCTTCTAAAACTTATATTTATTAAAATCCGTTAAAATTACAGATCCATTAGCAACAGTGGCAGAACGGTCTACACGTTTCTAACCATCATGATCTCAAAACCTGGTGGTCGAAACGCGTAGACTGTTCTGTCAGTGTCGCTCATGGATCTGTAATTTTAATGGATATTAATAAATAAAAGTTTCAGAAGATTTTCCTTTGCTAGACATTTTTCTCCATTTGAAGTCTTCCTATACTGGGAGTCCGTACAAGGTTTTTCTTTCAGCGAGGGGTCTGGTTGACTTGTACTCTTATCACTATATACCATGTTAAAGGAATTTTCCCACGACCAATGTTTATCCTCTATCAGTAGAATAGGGGTTAAGCGGTGGTAGTTTGACCAATGGGCCCCCCGCCTATTGCAAATCTGGTGATCCTACTGTATGTTCCCCTGTCTGAATGGAGCAAAGGGCACACATATCTGCTGTTACTCCATTCAACTTTATGGGACTGCTGAAGATAGCTGAGCACCGTATTCAGATTTCTGAATTTATATCTTCTCTGGCGGTCCTATAAAATGGATTGGATTGACATTGGAAGTGCGTGATTGCTGCTCCATTCAAATAGTGGAACACAGGACCATAGTGATCTGTAAGGGTCCCAGTGGTCAGACCACCATTAATCAGACACTTATCCCCTATGCTGTGCGAAAGAGGTCAGTATTGGTCATGGAAAAAGCCTTTGAATGAGCTATCAGGGCTACCGATTATGAGGAAAGGAATTTACTTTGAAAGGATTGAAACCATTTTTTTCTTTTACTCAAAACAAAAATCTCAGGCTGGAATTCAATATAATCTCAATATGAAGTCAGCCTTGATTTTTCTGCTTTGAGTAATGTAAAAAAAATAAAAAGTATGTGTTGCCTGTGGTAGCTTTAACCACTTTAGCCCCCCTAGCTTAAACCCCCTTAATGACCAGACCGCTTTTTACAATTCTGCACTACACTACTTTCACGGTTTATTGCTCGGTCATGCAACTTACCACCCAAATGAATTTTGCCTCCTTTTCTTCTCACTAATAGAGCTTTCATTTGGTGGTATTTCATTGCTGCTGACATTTTTTCTTTTTTTGATATTAATCGAAATTGACCTAAAAAAACAACATTTTTCACTTTCTGTTGTAAAATTTTTCAATTAAAACTACATTTATATATAAATTTTTCTCTAAATTTATTGTTCTACATGTCTTTGATAAAAAAAAAATGTAATAAGTGTATATTTATTGGTTTGGGTAAAAGTTATAGCGTTTACAAACTGCAAAAATGTGAATTTACGCACTTTGACTTTCTGAGCACCTGTCATGTTTCCTGAGGTTCTACAATGCCCAGACAGTAGAAACACCCCACAAATGACCCAATTTCGGAAAGTAGACGGAAATTTTTTCTTTTTTTCTTTTTTTCTTAATAAGTCTCATATTCCACTAACTTGTGACAAAAAATACAATTTTACATGAACTCACCATACCCCTCACGGAATACCTTGGGGTGTCTTCTTTCCAAAATGGGGTCAATTGTGCGGTATTTATACTGCCTGGGCATTTTAGGGGACCTAAAGCGTGAGAAGTAGTTTGGAATCCAAATGCGTAAAAAATGCCCTGTGAAATCCTAAAGGTGCTCTTTAGAATTTGGGCCCCTTTGCGCAATTAGGCTGCAAAAAAGTGTCACACATGTAGTATCTCCGTACTCAGAAGAAGTAGGGCAATGTGTTTTGGGGTGTATTTTTACATATACCCATGCTGGGTAAGATAAATATCTCTGTAAAAGACAACTTTTCCCATTTTTTTTATATAAAGTTGTCATTTTACAGAGATATTTATCTCACCCAGAATGGGTATATGTAAAAATACACCCCAAAACACATTGCCCTACTTCTCCTGAGTACGGCGATACCACATGTGTGACACTTTTTTGCAGCCTAGGTGCGCAAAGGGGCCCAAATTCCAATAAGTACCTTTTAGGAGGGCATTTTTAGGCATTTGGATTCCAGACTTCTTCTCACGCTTTAGGGCCCCTAAAATGCCAGGGCAGTATAAATACCCCACATGTGACCCCATTTTGGAAAGAAGACACCCCAAGGTATTCCGTGAGGGGCATGGCGAGTTCCTAGAATATATATTTTTTAGCAGAAGTTAACGGAAAATGATTTTGTAAGAGAAAAAAAAAAAAAAAAAAGTTTCCGCTACCTTGTGCGAAAAAAATATATATTCTAGGAATTCGCCATGCCCCTCACATGCCTTCTTTCCAAAATGGGGTCACTTATGGGGTATTTATACTGCCCTGGCATTTTAGGGGCCCTAAGGCGTGAGAAAAAGTCTGGAATATAAATGTCTAAAAATGTTTACGCATTTGGATTCCGTGAGGGGTATGGTGAGTTCATGTGAGATTTTATTTTTTGTCACAAGTTAGTGGAATATGAGACTTTGTAAGAAAAAACAAAAATGAAAAAATTAAAATTTCCGCTAACTTGTGCCCAAAAAAATAAATCTTCTATGGACTCGCCATGCCCCTCAAAAGTGATCTTTATAGCGCTGCAGCGATTTTACGGTGTTTTTGCAGTGATCAGGAAAAAAAATTCTGTCACTGCGGTGAGGCGGACTGAACACAAGTGTGCGCACAACATCAAGGCTGATCGGGCGAACACTGCGTTTTTTGTAGAGCCTATAGAACATGTCCTATTGCCTAAGGCATTTTCTATATAGTTCTGGCAATGTGCGGATCCGCAAAATGCGGAAAGCACATTGCCGATGTCTGTGTTTTGCAGATCCGCGGTGTCTGTGTTTTGCAGATCCGCAAAACACATATGGACGTCTGAATGGAGCCTTACAGGGGGGTGATCAAGAACAGGGGGGTGATCAGGGGTTAATAAGTGACAGGGGGGGGGTGTAATGTAGTGTAGTGTGGTGCTTGGTGCTACTTATTACAGAGCTGCCTGTGTCCTCTGGTGGTCGATCCAAGCAAAAGGGAACACCAGAGGACCAGGTAGCAGGTATATCAGACACTGTTAACAAAACAGCGTCTGATATACCCTTCAAGGGTTAAAAAAATCGCATCTACAGCCTGCCAGCGAATGATCGCCGCTGGCAGGCTGTAGATCCACTGGTTTACCTTGCGATCCTGTGAACGCGCGCTCCTGTGTGCGCGCGTTCTTAGAAAATCTCGCCTCTCGCGAGATGACGCGCCCAGGCCGGTCTAGGAGGAACAACAGGGCCGCCGCCAGGACGCAATCCTGCGTGCGGCGGTCCTGGGATGGTTAAAGCGGTTGTCTAAATGTTTAATACTGATGAATTGTCCTCAGGATAGGTCATTAGTATGTGATCGGAGGAGTTCTTCCACCAATCAGCTGTTTGAAGGGGCTGCAGCACATCTGTGAGCGCTACTCCCCCCCGCCTCTTTGCAAAGCGCAGCACCATCCACTGTAAAGTTTTTGTGCTTGGCATTGCAGCTCAGTCCCATTTTAACTTGAATGGGACTATAGTCACTGACCTAGGAAGTGGCTTCAGCACTCAAACAGCTGATCGTTGGGGGTTGGTCCGACTCCCACCCTCGCCGATCAGCATGTGGGCAGTAAATTATTTTGAGTGTGTTTAATATTAGTGACCTTTCCTCAGGATAAGCCTTCAATACCTGATGTGTGGGGGGTCTGACACCAGGCACCCCTACTGATCAGCTGTTTGAAGAGGCCGCTCCTCGCAGCATACCAAGCACTGTATAGCGGCTGTGCTTGGTATTGCAGCACAGGCCCATTCACTTTAATGGGACTGAGCTGCACATTGGCCAGGGGACGGACGAACGTGATGTCATTGGCCTAGGGAGAGGCTGCAGAGCTCAATGGAATAGGAGCCCTATCAATCAGACATCGATGACCCCACTTGAGGATGGGCCATCAGTATTATACTCCTGGAAAACCCCTTTAAATTAATGAGTAAATGAGGTCCATGTAGTATTACTGTCACCTGCAGTGATGATAGACTGGCAAGAACAGCTCCTAGCAGTTTGGAAGCAGTGGCGTACCGCCAATATAGGCAGACCACGCCGTTGCTATGGGGCCCGCGGCACAGGGGGGCCTGGAGGGCATAAAAGGCCCCGCCCCTACTCTGCACAAAATAGTGACTAACAGTTTATTCATAGGAGGCGTCCTGTGGACCGCCTACTTGTTTCCCCCCTTCCCCCGCTTGGTTGACAGCATGCCACTCCTCCCTGTCTGACCTCCGGGCTGTGGGCTCCCTCCCTCCTCTGGACGGAGCCTGTGGTCCTCTGCATTTCACACTAACCAATCAGCTTTTAGCAGTGCAAACATCCTGCTGCTGATTGGCCAGTGTATCGCTGGCACAGCAGGCAACAGGAACAGCGCAGGCTCAAGCACGCACAGAGGCGTGCACGTGCTGCCCGGAGTGCCCGCCATCTGACTGCCGCCCTCAAGAAAAATCATCAGCAGTGTGCCAGTGAGTGCAGCCCCCCCCCCAGCCCATAATGAAGGAAGGACAGCTCTGGTCAGTGAACACAGAGCCCGGTGCCGGCGGCTAGAATAAACAGACATGTGTGCCACACAGGAGGTCTGACAATAAAAGTTAATATATGTGTATCCTGGGTATTCTTGATGGGGAGAGGGCAGCAGCAAGCAGTGGGGTTTTGGATGGGGGGCCCTATAGGCTCATAGAGGACTCAGGAGGACAGTGTGCTATCCTCCTACTCTTTTACCCCCCTGGGTGGGTGGGAGAGAAACACACTGTACTTACTCCTGAGTCCTCTATAAACCTACAGGGCCCCCTCCCAGCACATCAGTCACTTTTCAGGAGGGGGGGGGGGGATATGATTGGTGGCTATATATGTGCACACTCATCATCAGCAGCAATGAGTTAAAGGGGTTATATATAATGTCCCCCAAAATGCCCGGGCCGCGCACCTTACTTACCTCATTCCCCGGCACCCGCATTGCTCCTGATGCCCGCACAGCCGCCACTTCCTCCCTCCCGTTACCCAGATGATCATCGCTGGCAGGCTGATGATTTTTTAAAAAACTAATCAGAAGCCAGTTAACACTTTATATTTATAAATATAAGGTGTTAAATGGCTTCCCTGCTCCTCTGCTGGTCCTTTTCGTCGGTTGGTCTCAGCAGAGGAGCAGGCATCACAGTGAGTAGCCACCAAACACTTCACTTAGCCCCAGATCACCCCCCAGCACCCCAATTAACCCCTTGATCGCCCCTGTCAATCACCCAGTGAAAGGGAAAAAGTGATCAGTGTAAACTGTCACTTTTTTTTTTCACTGGTATTGACTGTTAGGTTTTAGAGGATAGTTTAGGCCCCTTGGTTAGATAGTTAGTGATCGTTTAGCGCCCAGCCCACCGCACCGCAGTCACTGATTCGCTGATTAGCGTATCGCTAATCAGCATTTGTACTTTTATAGTATCTGTAAGTGATCAAAACTGATCACAGTCAGATCTATAATAGTATTAGTGTCACCTTAGCTCGTCCCCAAACCCCAAAATGCAGTGTTTGCCCGATCAGGCCTGATCAGTTGCCCACACGTGCATTCACCCACGCCCGCCCCGCCGCAGTGACAATTTATTTTTTATTTTTTGATCACTGCACAATCACTTTACAAGCGCTGCGGCGATAAAAAAATCTGTTTTGATATTTTTTATCAATCGCAGCGGCCTCCGGTACTTCGCTAGCCTCCCATTTGTAAGACAGGCTTGCTTTTTTTCTTGGGTAGTCTCAGGGAATACCCCCTAAATTTAGTTGTCCAAATGGCAAATACACTACGTGCAGAATTATTAGGCAAATGAGTATTTTGACCACATCATCCTCTTTATGCATGTTGTCTTACTCCAAGCTGTATAGGCTCGAAAGCCCACTACCAATTAAGCATATTAGGTGATGTGCATCTCTGTAATGAGAAGGGGTGTGGTCTAATGACATCAACACCCTATATCAGGTGTGCATAATTATTAGGCAACTTCCTTTCCTTTGGCAAAATGGGTCAAAAGAAGGACTTGACAGGCTCAGAAAAGTCAAAAATAGTGAGATATCTTGCAGAGGGATGCAGCACTCTTAAAATTGCAAAGCATCTGAAGCATGATCATCGAACAATCAAGAGTTTCATTCAAAATAGTCAACAGGGTCGCAAGAAGCGTGTGGAAAAACCAAGGAGCAAAATAACTGCCCATGAACTGAGAAAAGTCAAGCGTGCAGCTGCCAAGATGCCACTTGCCACCAGTTTGGCCATATTTCAGAGCTGCAACATCACTGGAGTGCCCAAAAGCACAAGGTGTGCAATACTCAGAGACATGGCCAAGGTAAGAAAGGCTGAAAGACGACCACCACTGAACAAGACACACAAGCTGAAACGTCAAGACTGGGCCAAGAAATATCTCAAGACTGATTTTTCTAAGGTTTTATGGACTGATGAAATGAGAGTGAGTCTTGATGGGCCAGATGGCTGGATTGGTAAAGGGCAGAGAGCTCCAGTCCGACTCAGACGCCAGCAAGGTGGAGATGGAGTACTGGTTTGGGCTGGTATCATCAAAGATGAGCTTGTGGGGCCTTTTTGGGTTGAGGATGGAGTCAAGCTCAACTCCCAGTCCTACTGCCAGTTTCTGGAAGACACCTTCTTCAAGCAGTGGTACAGGAAGAAGTTTGCAAGGTAAGAAAAACATGATTTTCATGCAGGACAATGCTCCATCACACGCGTCCAAGTACTCCACAACGTGGCTGGCAAGAAAGGGTATAAAAGAAGAAAATCTAATGACATGGCCTCCTTGTTCACCTGATCTGAACCCCATTGAGAACCTGTGGTCCATCATCAAATGTGAGATTTACAAGGAGGGAAAACAGTACACCTCTCTGAACAGTGTCTGGGAGGCTGTGGTTGCTGCTTAATGCAATGTTGATGGTGAACAGATCAAAACACTGACAGAATCCATGGATGGCAGGCTTTTGAGTGTCCTTGCAAAGAAAGGTGGCTATATTTGTCACTGATTTGTTTTTGTTTTGTTTTTGAATGTCAGAAATGTATATTTGTGAATGTTGAGATGTTATATTGGTTTCACTGGTAAAAATAAATAATTGAAATGGGTATATATTTGTTATTTGTTAAGTTGCCTAATAATTATGTACAGTAATAGTCACCTGCACACACAGATATCCCCCTAAAATAGCTAAAACTAAAAACAAACTAAAAACTACTTCCAAAAATATTCAGCTTTGATATTAATTAGTTTTTTGGGTTCATTGAGAACATGGTTGTTGTTCAATAATAAAATTAATCCTCAAAAATACAACTTGCCTAATAATTCTGCACTCCCTGTAAGGGGTATTCTTCTGAAGAGGCCTACAGGCTTCTGACCCAGTCGGATGAGGAATGGGAACCCTCATCTGACGAATCTAGTGGGTCAGAATATGAACCTGTAGAAAGCAGTGGCAGTCTGACCTAAAGTTCGGACGAGGAGGTTGAGGTCCCTGATAGCACCAGGCGTACCCGGCCCTGTGTTGCTAGACCACAGGTTGTGCAGGATCCGCTTCAAGGGCAGCAGAATGGGGCTGGCGCTGTCGGATTACGTGGTGAGGCATACTTCAGCAGCGCAGCCCATCCTGGACCTAGTACCAGCACTGCCGTACAACATGGTGAAGTGGCGAGCACCAGAAGGGAAGTTGAAGCTGGTACGGTGGCACGTGCAATAGTTACCCCGTCGCAGCCACCGCACAGACAGGCCCATAGACCCCCTAGAGTCCCTGAGGTGCTGGCAAACCCTGATTGGCAGTCCCCAACTTCAGCCGCACCATTAGTTCCCCCTTTCACCGCCCAGTCTGGAGTTCGGGTTGAGACAGCTCAGATCGGTTTGGCCCTGGGATTTTTTGAGTTGTTCTTGACTGCGGAGCTCTTGGACTTAGTCGTGGCAGAAACAAATCGGTATGCCACACAATTTATAGCCGCCAACCCGGGAAGCTTTTATGTCCAGTCTTTCCAGTGGAAACCAGTCCAAGTTTCCGAAATTAAAATTTTTCTGGGCCTTCTCCTCAACATGGGTCTAACCAAAAAGCATGAATTGCGGTCATATTGGTCCACGAACCCGAAATGGAGAGACAAGCGTGACGTTTACATGCTCTCCTCCATTCACGCAGACACGACAATACAAATAGAACGGGCAACCAGTGTCATTGAAAAGCCCCTCTCAGTCCACGACTATAACCTTCACATGGGAGGGGTGGACTTCAATGACCAGATGTTGGCTCCTTATTTAGTTTCCCGATGCACCAGACGCTGGTATAAAAAGGTGTCTGTATATTTAATTCAATTGGCTCTGTATAATAGTTTTGTTCTCTACAGTAAGGCTGGGAGAACAGGATCCTTTCTCAAATTTCAGGAAGAGATCATCGAGAACCTCCTGTATCCAGGAGGTTCCGTGGCCCCATCCACCAGTGTAGTGAGCCGTCTACACGAGCGACATTTCCCCAATGTCGTTGCTGGTACCTCAACCCAACTGTCACCCTGAAAAAGATGTCGTGTCTGTAGCAGGAGTGGAATAAGGTGTGACACCCGCTATTTCTGTCCTGACTGCCCTGACCACCCTGCCCTATGCTTAGGGGAGTGTTTCCGGAAGTACCACACACAGGTACACTTAGCATAGGGATCACATCTCACAGGACAGGCACACAGGGCTATTAGGGCCCATTCACACAGAGCTGCTGCAAACTTCTCCTTTCACCTGGGACAAAGTGCATAATGTATTTCACCACATCTTTGGGCGATTTGCGCTTTGCACATTGTTCCATGTGGAAGGAGAGGTTTGTCCTATAAAGGTAAAAATAAATAAAAATCACCAGTAAGCAAAAAAGTTAATGTTCTGTTCAAAAAGTTTAATAAAGTTTATATGTTCCGTTCAAATGTTATTATAAAGTTAATAAATTTATTGCGTTGCAGCCTGTTTTTTTCTTTTTTGTTTTGTTTTTTTACCTTCCAGGTGGACCAACCGATCGACTAGCTGCAGCACTGATGTGCATTCTGACAGAAGCATTGCGCTGCTGTCAGATTACACAAAAGTCGGTGTATGCGGTGCTGCAAGACGAGATTTCTCCTCTGCAGTAAAAGATACGTTTGCCGAGGCATCTGAGCTGAGGAGGCGGCGGTGTTCATATGCTTTGGCAATCACTTTGTATATAAAAAAATAATAATAAAATCCCGGCAATGATTTATTCATCCACATCGATTGATGTGAATGCAGAAATCGGGTTTGCCAGGGAATACGAGCTATGTGGGTATAAATGTTGGGCAAAGCTCCTATGTCCTGGCAGACGCCTTTCCCCTCCTTTTTTTTTTTTGGCAGAGATTTTTTCATCCACATTGATTGATGCGAATGAAGAAATCTGTGCCGTTCATTTTTTCTTTCAGCCCAGAGGCTGAACGAAAATAAATAAATCTCATTACCCGTATGCTCAATATAAGGAGAATAGCAGAAACTCCTAATGCTGGTCATACATGTAATGATTGCGGAGACCCTCAAATGCCAGGGCAGTACAAACACCCTACAAATGACCTCATTTTGGAAAGAAGACACCCCAAGATATTCGCTGAGGGACATATTGAGTCCATGAAAGATTAAAATTTTTGTCCCAAGTTAGCGGAAAGGGAGACTTTTTGAGAAAAAACAAAAAAAAATCAATTTCCGCTAACTTATGCCCAAAAAAATAAAATTCTATGAACTCGCCATGCCCCTCATTGAATACCTTGGGGTGTCTTCTTTCCAAAATGGGGTCACATGTGGGGTATTTATACTGCCCTGGCATTTTAGGGGCCCTAAAGCGTGAGAAGAAGTCTGGGATCCAAATGTCTAAAAATCCCCTCCTAAAAGGAATGTGGGCCCCTTTGCCCACCTAGGCTGCAGAAAAGTGTCACACATGTGGTATTGCCGTTCTTAGGAGACGTTGGGGAATGTGTTTTGGGGTGTCATTTTACATATACCCATGCCTGGTGAGATAAATATCTTGGTCAAATGCCAACTTTGTATAAAACAAATGGGAAACGTTATCTTTTGCCGAGATATTTCTCTCACTCAGCATGGGTATATGTAAAATGACACCCCAAAACACATTGCCCTACTTCTTCTGAGTACGGCGATACCAGATGTGTGACACTTTTTTGCAGCCTAGGTGGGCAAATGGGCCCACATTCCAAAGAGCACCTTTCGGATTTCACAGGGCATTTTTTACAGATTTTGATTTCAAAATACTTTGCACGCATTTGGGCCCCTAAAATGCCAGGGCAGTATAACTACCCCACAAGTGACCCCATTTTGGAAAGAAGACACCCCAAGGTAATCCGTGAGGGTCATGGCGAGTTCCAAGAATTATTTTTTTTTGTCACAAGTTAGCGGAAAATGATGATTTTATTTTTTTTTCTTACAAAGTCTCATATTCCACTAACTTGTGACAAAAAATAAAAACTTCCATGAACTCACTATGCCCATCATGAAATACCTTGGGGTGCCTTCTTTCCAAAATGGGGTCTCTTGTGGGGTAGTTATACTGCCCTGGCATTTTTGGGGCCCAAATGCGTGCAAAGTAGTTTGAATCCAAAATCTGTAAAAAATGGCCTGTGAAATCCGAAAGGTGCTCTTTGGAATGTGGGCCCCTTTGCCCACCTAGGCTGCAAAAAGTGTCACACATGTGGTATCGCCGTACTCAGGAGAAGTTGGGGAATGTGTTTTGTGGTGTCATTTTACATATACCCATGCTGGGTGAGATAAATATCTTGGTCAAATGCCAACTTTGTATAAAAAAATGGGAAACGTTATCTTTTGCCGAGATATTTCTCTCACTCAGCATGGGTATATGTAAAATGACACCCCAAAACACATTGCCCTACTTCTTCTTAGTATGGCCATACCAGATGTGTGACACTTTTTTGCAGCCTAGGTGGGCAAATGGGCCCACATTCCAAAGAGCACCTTTCGGATTTCACAGGCCATTTTTTACAGATTTTGATTTCAAAATACTTTGCACGCACTTGGGCCCCAAAAATGCCAGGGCAGTATAACTAACCCACAAGTGACCCCATTTTGGAAAGAAGACACCCCAAGGTATTTCATGATGGGCATAGTGAGTTCATGGAAGTTTTTATCTTTTGTTATAAGTAAGTGGAATATGAGACTTTGTAAGGAAAAAATAAATAAGAAAATCATCATTTTCCACTAACTTGTGACAAAAAATAAAAAGTTCTATGAACTCACTATGCCCATCAGCGAATACCTTAGCGTGTCTACTTTCCGAAATGGGGTTATTTGTGGGGTTTTTCTACTGTCTGGGCATTGTAGAATCTCAGGAAACATGACAGGTGCTCAGTTAGGGGCCCAATTCAGATTCATACTATGGGACCCAATGATTTTTATGTACGCCCCTGGTTGGAAGTACTAGGGATATTTGTTGTCTGAACCCCATACGTTGTCTAATTGAATCACTGAATGTAATGGGGTTTTCTGACTTACTTAAAGTGCTCTCCAAAGCCACTTAATGTGATAAAATAATATCCTGTACTCTTATGTCACGGATGTAGTAGGGGATAACACCAAAAGACAACAAGAAGGAAGAAGAAAGACACTAGGCCTCACTGCTAGGGAAGGAAAAGGGTCACCAGCTATAAAACCCTGCTCCTGGCCCTAACTAATATCCATATGGGCACCTCTCAATGGTAGAGATGCCCATATACAGGAACCTGGAAAACCCTGGTAACCCTCAGATATCCTAAAGGTAATGACAGGGCAGAGACAACCCGTTCCTTCCCTGGTGAAGAAACCAGCGTCTCGCTGATGCCTAGTAAACAACCGGGGGGGGGGGGGGGGATACAAAACACAACAAGCTGAACACATAACTTCTGAGGATGATGGATGAACAGGACTTTAACAAGAACCAAATTCCAGTCCTTCCAAAACCAAATTAAGCTATTCAGAGCAAGGAGTGATGGGTAAAGTCAGACTAAGTAGGGAGAGGTAAAGGTCACATAGTCCACACCTGAACAGGAGATGTGGACATACCAGCAACACACAGACAAAGTGAAACCAAAAGAGACTGTCAGATCACTCATGTGTTGTCAGTCTTTCAGACCTTCTAACACCTCTCCTAGGTGTGACATCTTCTTATTCCTGGCTAATTCAGTGGTGGTGTGCATAACATGTGACCTTTGCAGCCAATTACTGGCGTCAGCGGTATACGGCATGGGACCACTGAGGTGGTGATTGCTTTTAGCAGTCTTGTGAGCTATATGTCACTATTGCCACCATTTTAATATAGACCAAAGTTGACGACCAGATTAGCAGCACTGGAAATAGCAGGGGATTAACTGGTAAGTACTGGATCTTTTCTTAAATCTCCCCCTTCACCAACCATTGTGACCTGTAAATAAATCCATACTCATCTGGTCCCTGCTGCTCATTTCCATCTCCCAGGCTCCTGGGCTATCTTCACTGGACTCCGAGTCCATGTCTATCACCTTCCTGCATGGGTCATCTGCACCTCTGCAGCCAATGACTGACGTGTCCCCAAGTGGCGCTACATTGCCGGAACATGTGCCTCTTGGGGACAGGTCACTACTGAAGCCAGTCATTGGCTGCAGCGGCGCTTGTGACCTGTCCATGCAGTAAGTGGTCAGAGATAAAGACAGCCAGGGAGCCTGAACTGAGGAAACAGGAACCTGGTGAGTATGGATTTCTCCACGAGTCCTGATGGTGGGAGGAGTAGACAACCCCTTTAAGATTAAATAAAGTATTCAGCATGGACTTTTATATTACTTTTGGTATTTTGTTACTGTTTTGCTTTACTGAAACTTTCTATTGTCTATAAGCCGTTATTGCGTTACATATAGACAGTGCATGAAGTATAACCAATGACATCCTGATGTTTACAATGCACATCTATGCTTTACGATGAGGCGCGTGTATTTATGATAGATAATGTAAGTTAACATTTCATGTCCCTTCCTCCCCTTTCGAAAAGAATTCTTCCAGAGGCAAGTATTTCAGCGATATTTATGGCTTCTTTCCAGCGGTGTTATCCTGTTCTCCTTTGAAAACTTTACACCTGTAAGTAGGAGGCATAAATTCTTCCTGCCCCAGAACTAATTGCCTGACATTAAACAACCCAAGTCTCTCCCAGACAATTCTTCACATACAAGCCTGGGTCAGTCGTGAATTTGTCACACCTTAATTAGCCGATGATATTCAAACTTGAAAGGTAGGCAAGACCTAATATATAAATATATATAAAAAATAAAAAATAGATATATCCAAAAAATGTGAAGATACAGTCGGCAAGGGTGAGATGATCATTCCGAATAAAGAACAAATGCGTTTGTGGCAAAGTGGGGAGCTTGATTGAAAAATAAATTCAAAATTTAAAGGTCATCAGGAGAACATATTCCCAGTCAAACAGTGTAAAATGAAGAGTCTGTTCAGTAATTGCACCTATCTTAGTTCAAATCAATTTTCCCCGTTGTGTTTTGTTTCTCGATTGCTTTTTATTGTGAGATTTTTCCCGAATGCACTGTGCCTCCGTCTTCCTAATCACTTCCTGAAGCAGGTTAACGGGCTGGTGACATCATCCACCGAGCTGCCAGTTCATCCCAGCTGCCAAATTCTGTCAGCCTTCCAGAAACAGCAGTGAAATATTACGATGGTGCAGAGGAGGTATCAGAAGGGATTTCTAAACTGTAATGTGAAAGAAGTGGGAGACTTCAGGGGTCCATTTGTCAAACTCTGTACAACCAGCACTTGTGATTTAATGCCTGGATGAAAAAGAGTCACTCCAAATATGTTGTCCTTACAGTGAATTTGTCACCTTACTGTATTGTGGATTTGCTTTGTATACATCAGCGCATGCTTGGAGACAGGCAGTTCTGTGGTGTGTTGGGTCCTGGTGGGTGAAGTTGCATGACAGCTGCATTCTCACTAATCAATCTAATCTGCAGATGAAGGTAACCTTTGCGAGATCCGTCACTAGCACAGGTCACCTGTACTGTAAAGAATAAGGGTACTGCCACACGGTCAGGTTTTAGACGGGGAGAAAATCCAAAAAAGAAGAGATGTAATATCTTTTCTTCTATGATCCAATTCTGCATCAGGAAACCTGACCGTGTGGTAGGATGGCCAGACGTCTGGCTTTAGGCCTGACAGTCCAGTTTCCTGGCTCTCTGTCCACTTGGGTGTCCTCCTTTACTATGGCTCCACCTCAGACAACATAAATGCTCTGTCTGAGCATGGCCTGCAGCCACATATTGACCGAATGAGGCTTTCTCTCACCCCCAGTCGGTCAGTAGAGCTGGTCGACATCTCGCTCTGTGACTGGTCTGACATGAGCTATTCACTCTTTGCTGAGCCAGTCCAGTGGTGAATGAACAGCCTGCGTCATCACACTCAGGCAGTCACACAGCAGGATGTTGCCTTAGTGACTGACTTATAGCGAGAGAAGCAAACCAGGCCTGCGAGCAGCTCACTATTAGTGGGAGAACAGGATGGTCTGAAGATGTAAGGCAGTGGTTGAAAGGTGCTTGTTATAGATGAGCGAATCGAAGTTGACGAAGTGGAATTCAGTCTGAATGGCTGCTGCATGTGTTAGGACATGGAGCAAGGAACTCTGGGAATGAGGGATCACCCACAATGCCATGCATGCAGCCAATCAGCAGCCAGCCAGCCCTGTGATGTCACAGCCCTATAAATAGCCTCAGCCATCTTGGATTCAGACATTTTCCAGTGTACTTAGTGCAGGGAGAGAGGTCAGCAGGCGCTAGGGACAGTGCTAGGAAAGACTTTAAAACTTTTATTTTTCTGTATAGAAGTTTAGGGAAAGGATAGGGAGGAAGCATTCCACAGTATTGAAGCAGAACAGGGTTCAGTAGGGAAGTTTACAGCCTGGGTAATAGGAACAATCCTATTACATCTTGCTGCACAGACTGCGGATCCAAATTGCCATTATACAGCTCTGTAATCCCAGCAAGCTGTTCTTGTTATTGGGTGCTGTTTGATACAGCCATTAACAGGGTTTATTACAAGGAAAATTTCTACGTCTTATTTGCCCTTGTCCGGTGCAGTTATATTTACTAAAGCATTTTTTGGCTTGTATTAGTGAGAAAAAAATGGCTTATTAGCCGTTGTGTGGTGAAGTGAGAAAATTACAGCCCTTTTTGGAGTGTTTGCTATTCAGCGGTGCAGTTATATATTCTAAAGCCCTTTTTGCCGTGTATTAGAGGCGAAAAAATATATATTATTTGCCGTTCAGCAGTGCAGTTATACACTCACCTAAAGAATTATTAGGAACACCATACTAATACGGTGTTGGACCCCCTTTTGCCTTCAGAACTGCCTTAATTCTACGTGGCATTGATTCAACAAGGTGCTGATAGCATTTTTTTTAAATGTTGGCCCATATTGATAGGATAGCATCTTGCAGTTGATGGAGATTTGAGGGATGCACATCCAGGGCACGAAGCTCCCGTTCCACCACATCCCAAAGATGCTCTATTGGGTTGAGATCTGGTGACTGTGGGGGCCATTTTAGTACAGTGAACTCATTGTCATGTTCAAGAAACCAATTTGAAATGAGTTGAGCTTTGTGACATGGTGCATTATCCTGCTGGAAGTAGCCATCAGGGGATGGGTACATGGTGGTCATGAAGGGATGGACATGGTCAGAAACAATGCTCAGGTAGCCTGTGGCATTTAACCGATGGCCAGTTGGCACTAAGGGGCCTAAAGTGTGCCCAGAAAACATCCCCCACACCATTACACCACCAGCAGCAGCCTGCACAGTGGTAACAAGGCATGATGGATACATGTTCTCATTCTGTTTACGCCAAATTCGGACTCTACCATTTGAATGTCTCAACAGAAATCGAGACTCATCAGACCAGGCAACATTTTTCCAGTCTTCAACAGTCCAATTTTGGTGATCTTGTGCAAATTGTAGCCTCTTTTTCCTATTTGTAGTGGAGATGAGTGGTACCCGGTGGGGTCTTCTGCTGTTGTAGCCCATCCGCCTCAAGGTTGTGCGTGTTGTGGCTTCACAAATGCTTTGCTGCATACCTCGGTTGTAACGGGTGGTTATTTCAGTCAACGTTGCTCTTCTATCAGCTTGAATCAGTCGGCCCATTCTTCTCTGACCTCTAGCATCAACAAGGCATTTTCGCCCACAGGACTGCCGCATACTGGATGTTTTTCCCTTTTCACACCATTCTTTGTAAACCCTAGAAATGGTTGTGCGTGAAAATCCCAGTAACTGAGCAGATTGTGAAATACTCAGACCAGCCCGTCTGTCACCAACAACCATGCCACGCTCAAAATTGCTTAAATCATCTTTCTTTCCCATTCTGGCATTCAGTTTGGAGTTCAGGAGGTCGTCTTGACCAGGACCACAACCCTACATGCATTGAAGCAACTGCCATGTGATTGGTTGACTAGATAA
Source organism: Bufo gargarizans (assembly GCF_014858855.1). Classification (NCBI taxonomy): domain Eukaryota; kingdom Metazoa; phylum Chordata; class Amphibia; order Anura; family Bufonidae; genus Bufo; species Bufo gargarizans. The sequence continues at coordinate 69,187,507 of NC_058084.1, forward strand.
TCGCATTAATGAGAAATAGAACAGGTGTTCCTAATAATTCTTTAGGTGAGTGTATCTTCTAAAGCCCTTTTTTGCATGTATTAGTGGCACACAAAAAAGGATTTGCCATTGTGTGGTGAAGTGATAAAATGACAGCCCTTTTTGGCGTGTATTAGTGGCAAAAAATATATATATTTGCTGTTCAGCAATTCAGTTATATGTTCTAAAGCCATTTTTGGCATGTATTAGTGGCCAAAAATATATATATTATTTGCCGTTTAGTGGTGTAGTTATATGTTTTAAAGCCTTTTGTGGCGTGTATAAATGGAAAAAAATAAGGGCCTATTTGCCGTTCAGCGGTGTAGTTATATGTTCTAAAGCCCTTTTTGGCGTGTATTAGCAGCAAAAAAATATATATTATTTGCGGTGCAGCGGTTCAGTTGTATGTTCTAAAGCCCTTGTTGGCGTGTATTAGTGGCGAAAAAATATATATTATTTGCCGTTCAGCATTGCAGTTATATGTTCTAAAGCCTTTTTGGCGTGTATTAGGGGCACAAAAAAAGTATTTGCTGTTGTGTAGTGAAGTGATAAAATTAAAGCCCTTTTTGGCATGTATCAGTGTAAAAAAAAAAAATATTTGCTGTTCATTGGTGCAGTTATATGTTCTAAATCCCTTTTTTGCGTGTATTAGAGGCACAATATTTTTTTTTTACCGATGTGTGGTGAAGTGAGAAAATTACAGCCCTTTTTGACGTGTATTAGTGGCTAACAAATATATATTTGCCGTTCAGCGGTGCAGTTATATGTTCTAAAGCCCTTTTTTGCGTGTATTAGGGGCAAAAAATATATATTATTTGCCGTTCATCTGTGCAGTTACTGTATATGTTCTAAAGTCTTTTGTGGCTTGTATAAGTGGAAAAAAATAAGGGCTTATTTGCCGTTCAGCGGTGTAGTTATATGTTCTAAAGCCTTTTGTGGCGTTTATTAGTGGTAAAAAGGGCTTATTAGCCATTGTGTGGTGAAGTGAGAAAATTACAGACATTTTCGGGGTGTTTTAATTTCCTTTTTATTTATTTATTTGATCTAACAGTATGTCAAACAGAGAAGTGCCAAGCCCTGCACAGGGGAGTGGCAGATGCCTAAATGTTTCTGGCATAGGTCGCAGCAAGCCTTAGTTGGCCTGGAGCAGGCCCTGGACCCTCACCTGTCCTCAACCTTCCTCTGTCCTTTTCTCTTCCCTCAGCCAGACAAGTATTATATGCTGTGGACTTAGCTCCACTATACAGCGAGGACGAGCTACTAGAGGACAGTCAGCAGCTACTGGCCAGCCAAAATGTGGAGGAGACATCCGCCGCTTCCTCCTGTAGGCGGAAAAGTAGTTATGAGGAGAGTGACGTGGGAGCTTGTGTCACGAGCGGTCAGGCTCCTGACCCAGAGACCCTTGAGGAGGACATCAGTGACGTGCAGACAGTAGATGATGATGATGTAGCTCAGGGGTGTCAAACTCAAATTCATCGGGGGCCGCATCAGCAGTTTTTTCTCCCTCAAAGGGCCGGTTGTATCTGTAGGATGTATACGGTTGTATACTGTATGGGGGCAGGGGCCACAGGGTGATGTTATACTGTGCGGGGGCAGCCGCTTGGTGACGTTATACTGTATGGGGCACTAGGGCAGCCGCTTGGTGACGTTATACTGTATGGGGGCCACAAGGAGACGTTATACTGTATGGGGGCAACAGGGAGACATTATAGTTTATCAAGTGCCACGTGCAGTGCAGATTGCAGGCAGGGCCAGAGCCTCAGAAGACAGACAGCACAACCTTTATTTCTGACACTGGGGTCACATAGCATTATACTGATTTATGATGATATGTAACCCTTACAGTTCTGGAATGTGTTGGATAACACTGACATAATGTGTCAGCCATAGTGCCCCCATATCAGTGCCAGCTTTAGTGCCCCCATATCAGTGTCAGCTATAGTGCCCCCATATCAGTGTCAGCTATAGTGCCCTATATCAGTGCCAGCCATAGTGCCCCATATCAGTGCCAGCCATAGTGCCCCATATCAGTGTCAGCCATAGTGCCCCATATCAGTGTCAGCCATAGCGCGCCATATCAGTGCCAGCCATAGCGCCCCATATCAGTGTCAGCCATAGTGCCCCATATCAGTGCCAGCCATAGTGCCCCATATCAGTGTCAGCCATAGTGCCCCATATCAGTGTCAGCCATAGTGCCCCATATCAGTGTCACCCATAGTGCCCCCATATCAGTGTCAGCTATAGTACCCCATATCAGTGCCAGCTCTAGTGCCCCCATATCAGTGTCAGCTATAGTGCCCTATATCAGTGCTACCCATAGTGCCCCATATCAGTGCCAGCCATAGTGCCCCATATGCCTAAAGTAGTTCAAATCTTATTGGTCCTGGGCGCAGGTGCAGTAGGAGCCGAAGGTAGCAGAAAATTCCGGCTTCCAGTAGACCGGAATCTTCTGCTACCTTCTGCTTGCTAAACAAGACGGTTCAGTGCAGGCACAGTAGGAGCCGAAGGTAGCAGAAAATTCCGGCCCACTGCGCATGCGCGAAGCCAGAATTTTCTGCTACGTTCGGCCGTCTTTTTCGCGCATGCGCAGTGGCCCAAAATTTTCTGCTACCTTCGGCGCGTTCACGCTACGGCTGAATCCTCCGCGCCTGCGCCCCCAAACCCCCGGCAGAGCCAATGAGGAGCCAAGGTGAGTGACACACCTCCCACGTCACTACCGGTAGCAAAATATTCTGGGTAGCAGAGAATTCCGGAACACCGGCGGCGGCTACGCGGGCCACATGACGAGGTCTGGCAGGCCGGATTCGGCCCGCGGGCCTTGTGTTTGACACCCGTGATGTAGCTGATCGCACTTGGGAGCCGGGTGAATTAGGGGCTTCATCATCATTGGGAGAAGAGGGTGGCAGCTTGCCTGTGAGGCAGTGGTGGAGCCAGTAAGTCACTAGCGTGGCCGGGAGTCAGCAGGGTGGCAGCAGTGGGAGGCCGGGAGCCAAATGTGCCTGGGGTAGACCACCTGCTTCACAGGAGCCTACCTAAGTACTGGCGCAGGGGTTCACGGATGCAGCGGTGTTAGCAGTCAGTCAGTGCGGAGTGTTGGGGGTAAAATCACCTACTCGGCGGTGTGGCAGTTTTTTGTTAAGCAGCCGGAGGAGATGAACATGGCCATTTGTATAATCTGTGAGCAGAAGGTGAAGCGTGGCCAGGGTGCCAATGTTGGCACCACGGCCCTGCGTCAACATATGCAGCGCCACCATAAAGTAGCCTGGGAGAACCATGGCTCCGATGTGGTGGTGCAGCCTGCCGCATCATCCAGTGGCATGCACCCGATTTGAGGCAGTCAAGGCTCCACCACCTCAGCCGAAGGGAGCTGTCTGTCCTTCCCATCATCTGATGCTCCTGTTCCTCCTCCTACTCCTTGTCAGTCATTCCGTTCGCAATCGATCACCGAAGTTATTTCCAAGAGACAACAGTATGCGTACACTAATCCAACGGCACAGAAGCTGAATGTGTTACTGGCCAAGTTGCTGGTGCTGCAGTCCCCTTCCTTTCCAAGTGGTGGATAGTGTTCGCAAAGATTTTGAATATATATTCGTATTCGCGAATATTCTAGATTTTTTTCATCTGAACCCATGATCCCTCCCTGCTTCTTGCTTGTGGGCCAATTAGAAGGCTCCAATCTCTTTGTCTGAGCTTAGCAAAATCCCTAGCAACCAATAGGAACATTGCCTACCCCTTACTATATAAGAACCTCCCCAACAGCCATTTTCTGCAGATTTTTGCAGTTCTGAGAGAGACAGCAGTGTCATTGCTATGCTCTGTGCTCTGCTGTGTCGTTACATTAGATAGTTAGTTAGTTAGTTAGTTAGTTAGATTATATATATATATAATACAGATAGTTAGTGGGAGATAGTCAGTGTAGGTTAGATCGTAATATAGTGTAGCTACACTGCAGGGTTTTAGGTAGTGTGATAGGTTCTGCTGTCCATACATACATGCTACACACATAGTGCTGCGATGTCACAAGCTCACAACAATACTTAGTGTACCAATTAGTAATATTTAGTCATACCTGCTTAAATGTGAAGTTGCACGTATTGCGCCATAATATGCACATCATTAATTGCTGATTTGAGCAATCGCAAATATATTGGAGCACTCTATCTGCATAAAAAGCTATTGTAATGTTCTGCCATGCCAACCATTTTCTCCACTCTCAGGAAACGTCTAGCAGCTTGAAAAATGTAGCAAAAGTGACGCACGCCTGTATTTCGCGTGCATTACGCGCATATTACATTGCTGATTTTCGCAATCAAGAAAATAATGGCAAATTTATGATGAATATTCGCTTAAATATTAGCGAAATATCGCAAATTTTAATATTGCCCCTGCCGCTCATCACTAGTGGTGAACTCCTTTCTCCTTTCAGAGAACTGATGGCTTGTGCCTAGCCGAGTTGGAGAGTCCCAAGCTGTAATTTCTTTGCCAAAAAGGCAGTAACAGCCCTGCACACGTATGTAGAACAGAAGGTGGGCCAGTCCTTGAGCCTGTCTGTGTCTGCCAAAGTGCATGGCAGCACCAACGTGTGGAGCTGTAACTACGGTCAGGGACAATACATGTCTTTTACAGGCCACTGGGTGAATGTGGTTCCTGCACAGCCACATCAGCAACTTGGCCAGGTGACGCCGCTTCCGCCTCCACGTTCTCACGCCGTTGGTCCTGCGACAATGTCCGCCTCTGCCTCCTCATCCTCCACCGTGTCCTCAGGCTCCACTGCTTGGACAATTCACAGTGCCCCTCGAGCATATCACATGTGCACGGCACGGTGGTGTCACACTGTTCTGCACCTCATTTGCGGGGGCGAATGGAGTCACACATCCTTCATCAAGAAATCGAATCCTGTCTTTCTCCACGACAACTCAAAATCAAAGCCATGGTGACTGACAACAGGAAGAACATGGTGTCGGTGCTGTGCCAAAGAGGACTGAGCCATGATCCCTGCATGGCACACGTGTTCAATCTGGTTGTCAAGTGGTTCCTGAAGTCTTCCACCCATCTGCAAGACACCCATCTGCAAGAGGAAACTTTGCATGCACTTTAGCCACTCTTACACTGCAAAGCACACCATCCTTGAGCTGCAGCTGTAGAACGGCATCCCCCCAAAATAGGCTGATATGCGACGTTTCCACCTGTTGGAATTCCACTCTCCATATGTTGGACCGACAATACGAACAGAGATAGGCCATAAACGATTTCTTAAAGATCCAAGCGGACAGGAGTACTCCCCTGTGTAACTTCGATGTCAGCCAGCGGCAGCACCTGCCGTTTGCTCAGGCCCTTTGAGGAGGCCACGTTATTTGTCAGTTGCCAGGACTACGGGATGAACAACATCATTCCACTGCTTCATGTCCTGGAACAGATGCTGGTAAATCTAGATGGTCAGGGGGCTGAACTGGAGGAGGACATTGGAGCACAAGCAATGTGTAGCGAAATGGGTGCTTTTTCTACACAGGTAACAGGAGAGGAGGAGCAGGAGCAGCCAGAGGAGCTACAGGGCAATGAGGAAGACTAGGCAGAGGACCCAGACACACCGTGACAGTATGCAGTAAAGATGGAGGCAGGGAGTCCCTCCGAGTCACTTGCACAAATGGCCCGATGCATGCTCACTTGCTTCAGTAGTGACAGCCAAATTGTCACCATTCGTCAGAGCGATGACTTTTGGCTCTCCACCTTGTTGGACCCTCGCTACCGGTCCAAATTGGGGGCTTTTTGAACCAGCAGGTGGTGTCATTCTTGGACAGCACCCATCCACCCCACATTCAAGATCCGCTGGACTGAAAAAAAAAAAAAAAAAGTTTGCTGGACTACTGGGCATCCAAACTGGATTTGTGGCCACAACTGGCCGAGTTTGCCCTGGAAAAGCTGTCCTGCCCAGCCAGTAGTGTGGCATCTCAGCCAGTAGTGTGGCGGGGGCCATAGTTACCCCAAGAAGAACTCGCCTGTCCACCCAAAATGTGGAGAAACTGACCTTTGTCAAGATGAATCAGGCGTGGATCAGCTAAGATTTCCACCCACCAATGCCTGATGCATCAGACTAGATCATCCATGGTGCCACACCAACATTTTGACAAAAGAGACTGGTTTCTTCTGGATACCTGCCTCAGCTACTATTCTGATGCTGCCACCCACCTTATGCCACACATCTGATGCTATGTGCTCCTTCTTTCACCCACCATCTTCAGCTGGTACTGGTATTGACCTCCCCACTCTGTCATTGGGTCACACTGTGGTCTCCTGATGCTGTTGCCACCTCCACACTATGTCACCTTGCCACTCTGTGGTCGCCTAATACTGCTGCTGCCACCTCCACACTATGTCACCTTGCCACTCTGTGGTCTCCTGATGCTGCTGCCACCTCCACACTATGTCACCTTGCCAGTCTGTGGTCGCCTGATGCTTCTGCCAACGCCACACTATGTCACCTTGCCACTCTGTGGTCTCCTGATGCTGCTGCTGCCACCTCCACACTATGTCACCTTGCCACTCTGTGGTCTCCTGATGCTGCTGCCATCTCCACACTATGTCACCTTGCCACTCTGTGGTCTCCTGATGCTGCTGCTGCCACCCCCACACTATGTCACCTTGCCACTCAGTGGTATCTTGATGCTGCTGCTACTGCCATCTCCACTCTATGTCACCTTGCTTATATATGTGCTTATATGCTCATATGTTTATCGTGTTATTTCAGCTAGAATAGTAGCTACGAGGATACTTTTGCCATGTTCGATTTGCATTTTTTCGTTCTGTTTTTAACATTGCAAACAACTATTCAGACCATGCATTTTTTTCAGGAATTTATTTTTTACCACTATCCCGTTTATTATTATTTTTTTCCTTGAGATTGGCTTATGTATTTTGCTATTCCTGACTTAGACCCAGGAGCCTGAACAGTATACATTTTTAGTGCACCCACTTGGCTTTTATAGATATTTAATTTGCACCAATGTTAATCTCAGTTTTTCCTATTGGCTCTGGCTTGGGTGTGCCGCAATCAGCCCCTTCTAATCACCACCTGGAGATGGGAGGAGAGGTTGCGACTAGCCTATATAGACATGGCCATTTGGATTTCTGATCAGTCACGACTAAGAACATGTTTGTTCGAAACGCGTTTATTTGGAACACCGAGGTGATGCTGTCACTGTATGGATCTGTACTACACCGAATAAAGGAACCCACAATATTTTCAAACTTCGATGCTGGATTCATCTCTTTATTTCCATTATTTCACGGTCTTACCAAGGTCTGCGTGCATCAGGGAAGTCGACACAAGGGATAGAGGCAGCAGGTGAGCTGGACATTGTTTACAACAAGAATGATGTCACCTTGCCACTCTGTGGCCTCCTGATGCTGCTGCTGCCACCTCCATAATGTCTATGTAACAGCTTTAATGCCTGCATGACATGGTCCCTATTTTGCATCAGAATTGGCTTATGATTTGGTAGCCAAAAGCAGTAGTGGGTACAAAATACAGAAGACATGCAAGTATTCCATTCACGTGTCATCTCTGTTTTGGATCCACTCCAGTTTTATGGGGCTTTAGCAATACTGATGGATTACTGATCAAATGCTGACCGAGTGAAGGCGGATGCTGCATAGACAGGATTCATTTTTTGGGGGTTATTGTTCTGACGGATCAGAGGAAGGGCAAAATAATCAGTGATGTCAACACAAACTTACTACTGACACCCTCTCCACTCTGTCAGGGGCTCTACTTGTATAAGCGTTTAATAGAACAGGTTCTGTAGACATCTATGTGGAATCAGCTGATGACAGTGTAAAAGGAGTGCGCTTCTTCTTGGCGATAACATCGACCTGTAAGTCTGAGTTCATATTTGAGTTATTTGGTCAGTGACTGCCCAAATAAGTGAAGTGTGCAGTGATTCTAAGAGCGACGCCTGTCATCTGCATGTTATACTGACTCACAGTATTGTTTCACTACCACAGCAGACTCCCTATGTGTGTTACTGCAAGGCACAGTGTTCTACACCACTATAAAGGCTCTCTGCAGCCAGGAAATAGCAGTTTTTTTAAAGGGGTTCTCCAGGCTTTTAATATTGATGACCTACAGTGATGGCATGTTCCCGCGAACACATGCCAGCTGCCATCTTAACTCCCAAGTCCGGCGAGGCACAGGTAAGTCCTTACCTGTGCCTGTGCCGCGAGCCGGTCTGAAACAAATGCGGTCAGCGGGAGCAGGCAGTTCCGAGAACAGCCCGATGAAGGCCCCCAGCGGCTGTTCTCGGAACTGCCTGCTCCCGGTGACCACATTTGTTTAAGCCCGGCTTGCAGCACAGGTAAGGGCTTACCTGTGCCTCGCCGGACTTGTGAGTTAAGATGGCAGCTCGCATGGGCGCGGGCGAACACTGCGAACTGGCCATCACTGATGACCGATCGTCGGGATAGGTCATCAATATCAGATCGGCAGATCGCTCCCATACACTTGTATAGGAGCGATCCGTCTCATTGAAATGAAGAGGACAGCTTGGGTGTAATTACACCTGCTCACCGCTACAGAGGCGACGGCGAGAAGGTAAACAGTGAAGAGGAGGCAGCGCTGGCACGGCGTGCGCCTCCTCCTTAAACAGCTGATCGGCGGGGGTGCCGTGTGTCGGACTCCCGCCAATCTGATATTGATGACCTATCCTGAGGATAGGTCATTAAAATTAAAAGACTGGAGAACCCCTTTAACACGATTCGCCACGAATACATTCGGATAGAACCATTTTTTTTTTTTTTAAATTCGGCGAACCGGCTGAATTGAATTTTTAAGAAATTCCCTCTTCTCTAGTGGTTGTAGATGTTAGCGAGGTAGTTGTTCCACCCCATCTTTTTTTTTTCTCTTGCTCACATCGTTACTGCGAAGAGGTGTGGCTTAGTGGCGTTAGTGGGCATGGTTTAATAGGGAAAAGTGTGGCCTAGGATTTCCTCCTTTTGGGGTTATGCAAGTGGCCACCCTACCCACTTGCCACACCATTACATGGAAAATTACTGGCTTACATTACGGTAGAACATATTCATGGACTGCTTTGAAAAGGAAAAGAAATACACAACATCAAAGCATTTTCTAGAACCCAGTATATGTAAGTCATGGAATGTAAGATGTCCCTATAATGCTGATCTACTGGATGGAAAAATACAATGGAAAAGACAGGTGCCAAGGCCCACCTTGCCTAAAAAATCTCCACCCCACCAATCAGCTGTTCTACAGTACCTCTAGCACTACACAGCGCTGTCCATTGTGAGTGGACAGAGGTTTGTTACTGCAGCGCTGTTCCCATTAAAGTGAACGGGAGCAGCATTGCATAGAACAGCTCCATGCACTACACCGGGGATGGACAACCTGAGGCTGTTGAAAAACTAACTCCCAGCATGCCCACATTGCCTACAGCTATCAGCTTTTAGTAGGGCATGGTGGGAGTTGTAGTTTTATAACAGCTGGAGAGCCGCAGGTTGGCCATCCCTGCTCTACACCATGGATGCAGCCATGTAATTCCAGCACCTGTTTCCAGCAGCTACTATTCAAAAGCTGATTGGAGTTGCAGAGTGTCAGACCCCACTGATCTGATACTGATGGCGGAAAACCCCATTACAGTATAACATAAGCTTAAAGCAGTGGATAGGTCTAAGAGATTGGGGAGAAAAAATTGACATTTTGACTCCAGTAGCCTAGATATAGCCCTACTTTAACGTCTCTCCCTGAGTATTGTTCGGGAACGTCCATGCTGGAGGTATTTTGGCGTGACATTGCTTGACTGGCATTGTACTGTAGCCCATCTACATAGACCTTCTGTTCTAATGACAGGTTATTATTGTACTTATTAAAGCTTTCTTGAACTCTTGATCAATCTGACACCGTGCTGCGAAGAAACAAGTGGTTATTCAAAAATCACAGGCTGTTATTACAATACATCAACGGTAATTAACATGGAAAATTAAATTGTGACAAGAACTCGAATAGGTCTTTTCTTCGTCTTGAAACTTCATCGACACAAGGCTATTATATTGTGGGCCGGGATACCTGATCTTAGAATAGGCACAATGAGTCACTTTCCTATTAAGATGTATTTCTTTTAAGTCTTTTTCCCAGAGGCCTTGCTGCATTACACTAACTACACAACATAGCCTGGTGGTGAAATGACAGAATGAAGCCAATGGAGCGACAGCTGGATCCTGTTACCTCAATTGTAGTAATCATGTGGTGGTAGGTACAAACTCTGCAGACAATATATTTCTATCAAAGACTAACACTACCAATTTAACTTGTATACTGTGTTTTACACAAATTGCTTGCATAAACCGCAGCAGATTATTTCAAGTGTACATAATATAATTGCCAGTGATTTTCTTAGGTGGGAACATCTGGCGCAGCTGCAGAGACGTTGGCAGAATATTGTTACCTATAGGGGGAGAAATGGCTCGGAAAGTCATCAAAAGCAAACAGAATAGCGAATTCACACAAGTACTTCATTATTCAATAGCAAAAAGAATTCTGCGGCACTCACCATCCGATAAAACTCAACTTTATTAGGAAGCTGGTACATATGTTCTTCACATCCAATGTACCAGCTTCCTAATAAATTTGAGTTTTATTGGATAGTGAGTGCCACAGAATTCTTTTTGCTATATTACAAGTTTGGACTGTCGTCGTAGAGCGCCATCGTGTACCGGTATATGGTTGTATCTACCCATCATATGAAGATTCCTAAGCAGCGGTAATGCCAGACTCTACTCCTGTTTTATTATTTCATTATTCCATGCTGGTGACTATACTTCCTGCTGCAGGGGGTGCTGGCATTGAGGCCTCATGCACACAACTTTTTACGGATCACACATGGACTGTGGGTCCGCAAAAAAAAAAAAGACAGCGCACGAATGTCAACCGTGTGCTGTCCATATCCGTGCAACAGGGCTGCACGTTACAGATTATCCCCAAACGGACAAGAATAGGCATTTTTATAGTAGGTCCCGTAAAAATTACAACATTCACACTGAATGCATCTGTATTTTCCGGATCCGTGATTTGCGGACTACAAATCAGATACGGTTGTGTGCAGGAGTCGTTAGGTTTGGCCATAATCTTTTTTTTTTTTTTTTTTACATATTGTGTAATTCACTTATTCAAAACCTTTTTGTCCCTTTAGCTCCTGAAAAAAATCTGGATTTGAAAGAGTATAAAAATGCATCCAAAAATGACAGAGTTTTTGTAGAGTATTTTAGGTGTTTTGCAGCATTTATGGCTAAATAGTAAAAGTAACATAGTTTATAAAGCTGAAAAAAACATCTGTCCATCTAGTTCGGCCTGTTATCCTGCAAGTTGATCCAGAGAAAGTTAAAAATAACCCTGTGAGGTAGAAGCCAATTTTCCTCACTTTAGGGGGAAAAATTCCTTCCCGACTCCAATCAGGCAATCAGAATAACTCCCTGGATCAACGACCCCTCTAGTAGCTATAGCCTGTAATATTATTACACTCCAGAAATACATCCAGGCCCCTCTTGAATTCTTTTATTGTAGTCGCCATCACCACCTCCTCAGGCAGAGAGTTCCATAGTCTCACTGCTCTTACCGTAAAGAATCCTCTTCTATGTTTGTGTACAAACCTTATTTCCTCCAGACGCAGAGGATGTCCCCTCATCACAGTCTTGGGGATAAATAGTGAATAGTGTGTTTAGACACAGGCACTATTTAAAGCCTCGTTGATATTTCCGTGTCCGTTTGACATCCATGAATCTGCGTTTGGTCAGTGTGTCCTTTTTTTAGTTTTTTGTCTTACGAATGTCATCCTTATTTCACGGACACTGCTCAGTTGAAAATCTATTTCAAAAGTATCTCCTACTAGTCGTCAGTAAAAAACAGACCAAACATGGATGCCATAGAATTCAATGGGTGTGTTTGGTCCACATCACTGACCAAAGTAGTTCATGTCTCCGTGATATATTTTTACTGATCCATGGTCAGTAAAAAATACTGATATGTGAATAGACACATTAAAATCAATGGGTACGTGTGCTGTCTGCAGAAAATGCGGACAGCACACTTCAGTGAAAAACAGAAATGGGAACGAGGCCTAATGTATTTTTTGGTATGGAAAGTAAGTCCCCCGTAATGTCACATCCTCTGTACAGCATTATGCAAAACATACATTAGTAAAGAAAAATATCATGGAAAATTACCCTATTGACCCCAAAAAAATGCAACTCAAGTGTCAAAAACACCTGCCCTGCGTTTTGGACTACCATGCAGGATATAGAGCTGATGTTTTGTGCTAAAATTGCCAGTAAAAAAGGCTACTCCCAAAAACCAGCCCAAATGGTCATATTTAGCTATAGTGGTGCACCACAAAGCTGCACCACCCCTCCAATCCAGCAAAAAACGATGCTACAAATAACATATATAATATATAACATTCGACCTTCATAAATAATGCTATTATGACTGAAAATGAAAAATATTCCCATTTTGTAATATATACATGAAATTTAGTTTCTTATCTTAGCTGTCGCTCTCGTGGGACTATACGGGAGACTGTTCACATACCACCATGCGGGATGAAGTCTTCTATAGAAACATAGAACCAACCCTGTTACAAATCTTTGTGTCATCAGCAAAAAGACCCACCTTACCATTGAGGCCTTCTGCAATTTCGCTGATAAAGATATTAAACAATATGGGTCCCAGAACAGATCCCTGAGGTACCCCACTGGTAACAAGACCTTGGTCTGAATATACTCCATTGACTACAACCCTCTGTTGTCTGTCCCTCGGCCACTGCCTAATCCATAGATATGAGATGTGGTCACTACTCATACTATGCAAAGGACAAAGGTATATAAAAAGATCTATATTTGGCTGACTTTAGTGGCGGAAGTTGCCGTTGGGTGATCATTAATACTGCATATTTGCAGAGGTTGTCACATCATTAACTGGTTCAGGACCAGGGTAATTTCAGTCCAGAGACAAGGACAAAAGGCAATATAGCCGTTTTCATGCGCACTACTTTAGTGGCTATAGCTTTTTTATTTGCTGGGCTATCAATGTAATTTTACTTATTTTTATTTGAGAATAACTTTCTTTTCATATCACTTTATAAACATAATTTATGTTGGGTTATGAATAAAAAAAAGTAATAAAAAAATGTAAGCTACCGGTATTATTGCGATAAGATAATATTACGATAAAATAGAGTTTCTGTTCATCAGTGTCTATCTGAAATTTTAATATTACCGTATTTTTCACCCTATGAGATGCACCGGCCCATAAGATCCACCTAGGTTTTATAGAAGGACAATTAGGAAAAAAATATTTTTCATTAGACCTCAGATCAGACCACCAATCAGACCCTCAATGTTAATCAGACCTTAGCTCACAGCCCCAATCAGACCCCCAGTGTTGATAAGACCCTCAATCAGGCCCCAGATCAGACCCCCAATGGTAATAAGACCCACACTCAGACCCCAGCTCAGACCACAATGTGAATGACCCCCAATCTGACCTCAGGTAAGAGCCCCAATATAAATAAGACCTCCCATTCAGACCTGGGATCAGCCCCCCATGCCTCAGATCAGCCCCCCTGTCACAACCAGACAGCTGAGAAGCTCTGACAGAGGCCTTTCAGAACCTCCTCCTTGACTTTCTTTGTTGTGGTATTCAGTTCCTCATCTCGTTAGCCTCTCTCAGCTGTCATGTGTTGGACTAATTGCTTCCCTTTAAATTCCTCCCCAGAATGCTTTTCTGGGCGGCTTATACTTCTTCCTGGAGTGTGTGTGCATGCTGATCTTGTTCTCCTCTCTGCTACAAAGTTAAGTGTTGAACATTTATCTGTTATTTTCTGTTTGCTGGATCCCAGGTGACCCTGACTCCCTCCGTATCTTGTGTAGGGAGCCGGTGGTCGTGTCCCCTCACTATTGTAGGGTGCTCAGGGGTTATATAGTCAAGGTACGTGGATATGCAAACTTCCACCATTCGGATCTTTGCATAGGCTGAGCAGCCAGGGAAAGTGCCAGGTCTTCTGCAGGGGTCTCCCTTTTGTTCCTTAGCTTTTGGATCCAGCGAGTCATTTATGCATGTTGCTTTGCCTTGTTTCCTGTACACCGTCCGCGACATTATAAGCCGCCAAAACCGTCTCAAGCATGGATCCGGTTTCACTTTTGGCTGAACGCTTCCAGGGTCTTTCATTGGAGGTAGCTGATCTCCGTAAGACTTTTCTCAGCTTCAAGTGACCGGTTCAGCTTGCGTTCATGGAGTTTGTTCTGAGCCTAAGATCTCGCTCCCGGATACGTTCTCCGGGGGTAGAGAGTAATTTTGTGCGTTTTAGAGAGGCTTGCAAACTCCATTTTCGCCTTCTTCCCCATTCCTCTGGTGATGAGGAATGGAGGGTGGGGATCATTATATCGCTGCTCAGAGGTAATGCTTAGTCCTGGGCCTTTTCGCTGCCGGAGGGGGCACAGCCTCGCCGTTCAGTGGATGAATTCTTTTTAGCCCTGGGTCAGATATATGATGATCCGGATCGTATTGCTCTGGCTGAGTCTAGACTACGTCTATTATGCCAGGGTAAACAATCCGCAGAAATATACTGCTCAGAATTTCGGAGATGGGCAGTTGATACTGGTTGGAATGATGCTGCACTCCGAAGTCAATTTTGCCATGGTCTTTCAGAGGGATTGAAAGATGCATTTGCCTTTCATGAGAGGCCTATTTCTTTGGACTCTGCTATGTCTCAGGCCGTTCGTATTGACAGGCGTCTTAGAGAGAGAGGAGAGATGTCCCCTTCCTGTCATACTCAGTCCCAGGACAGTGCAGCGGTCCCATTCTGTGCGCAGGGGTCTCAGTCGCTGTCAGCCCCTTCTGAGCAGGAGCCCATGCAGCTGGGGTTGATAGCTTCTGACAATAGAAGATTCAGCTCGCATGGGAGGGTTTGTTTTTGTTGTGGAGGTATAAATCATTTGGCAAATATTTGTCCCTCTAGGAGATTCAGGCAGTTTTCTGGGAGTAATAAAGAAACAAACAGGAAAAAATCTTTTAAAATGTTCCGTCTGTTACTATTGGCAGGGTTGAGGCGGAAATTGAAGGTTTTCCGTTTGCTTGTAGTTCCCGTTTTGTCCTGCCGGCTAGGGTGGCGCTAGAGCGCAAGAACATTTTTTGTGAGATTTTTGTGGATAGTGGAGCAGCGGTCAATCTCATTGATAATCAATTTGCGATAACTCATGGTTTCCAGGTGCGCACTTTGGGAAAGGATATTCCTGTTTTTGCTATCGATTCCGCTCCACTTTCTCAGACATCATTAAAGGGCATAGTTCACAATATCCGTTTAATTGTGAGTGATGCTCATGTTGAGGATGTGTCATGTTTCGTCCTTAGCGGTTTGCCTACCCCTCTGGTGTTGGGGCTGCCCTGGCTCACTAAGCATAACCCCACCATTGATTGGCAAGCGAGGCAAATAAATGGTTGGAGTGACTTTTGCAGAGAGAATTGCCTCATGACATCTGTTTCTGAGGTTGCTACTAAGACTGTACCATCTTTTCTCTCTGAATTTTCGGATGTCTTCTCTGAGAGTGGAGTTCAGGATTTGCCCCCGCACAGGGAGTACGATTGCCCTATTAATCTCATCCCAGACGCCAAGCTGCCTAAATCTCGTTTATACAATCTTTCCCAACCTGAGAGGATCGCTATGCGTGCTTATATTTCTGAGAGTCTGAGAAAAGGACACATACGACCCTCGAAGTCACCTGTTGCCGCTGGTTTTTTCTTTGTTAAGAAAAAAGATGGTTCTTTAAGACCTTGTCTGGATTTCAGGGAGCTGAACAGTATCACAATTCGTGACCCTTATCCGCTTCCTCTGATTCCGGACCTGTTTAACCAGGTTGTTGGGGCTAAAGTCTTTTCCAAATTAGATCTAAGAGGGGCATACAACCTGGTCAGGGTCAGAGAAGGGGACGAATGGAAGACGGCCTTCAATACCCCTGAGGGCCATTTTGAAAATTTGGTTATGCCTTTTGGTTTGATGAATGCCCCAGCCGTTTTTCAGCATTTCGTGAACAGCATTTTTTATCATTTGATGGGAAAATTTGTATTGGTGTATTTGGATGACATTTAGATTTTTTTCTCCCGATTTCAAAACTCATAAGGAACATTTACGTCAGGTCTTGCTCATCCTGCGGGAGAATAAATTATATGCGAAACTGGAAAAATGTGTGTTTGTGGTTCCAGAAATTCAATTTCTGGGGTTTCTTCTCTCCGCTTCTGGTTTTCGCATGGACCCCGAGAAGGTCCGCGCTGTGCTTGAGTAGGAGCTTCCTGAGAATCAGAAGGCGCTGATGCGTTTTTTGGGCTTTGCCAATTATTACAGGAAGTTCATTTTGAATTATTCTTCTATTGTTAAACCACTCACTGATATGACCAGAAAGGGGGTAGATTTTTCTTCTTGGTCAGTAGAGGCGCGTAAGGCTTTTTCTGATATCAAGGAGAGTTTTGCTTCCGCTCCCATCTTGGTGCAACCTGATGTTTCTTTACCCTTCATAGTTGAGGTTGATGCTTCTGAGGTGGGTGTGGGGGCGGTCTTGTCTCAGGGTTCCTCTCCTGCCAATTGGCGACCGTGTGCCTTTTTCTCAAGAAAACTCTCCTCCGCAGAGAGAAATTGCGATGTGGGAGATAGGGAATTGTTGGCCATCAAGTTGGCTTTTGAGGAATGGCGCCATTGGCTAGAGGGAGCCAGACACCCTATTACCGTATTTACTGACCATAAAAATCTGGCCTACTTGGAGTCAGCCAAGCGTCTGAACCCGAGACAGGCCAGATGGTCTTTGTTCTTTTCTAGGTTTAATTTTGTTGTCACGTTCCGCCCTGGAGTTAAGAATGTGAAGGCAGATGCCCTGTCACGTTGTTTTCCGGGAGGCGGGAATTTTGAAGACCCGGGTCCCATTTTGGCTGAAGGTGTGGTGGTCTCTGCTCTTTTTCCTGAATTGGAGGCAGAGGTGCAGGCAGCCCAGTCAGAGGCTCCTGATCTTTGTCCTCCTGGGAGGTTGTTTGTGCCTCTCGCTTTAAGACACAAGATTTTTAAAGAACACCACGATACGGTCCATGCTGGGCACCCGGGGGTAAGAGCCACACTGGATCTCATCGCTCGGAGATTCTGGTGGCCTGCGCTTCGTAAGTCGGTTGAGGGTTTTGTGGCAGCCTGCGAGACTTGCGCTCGTGCCAAAGTCCCTCATTCACGGCCATCAGGTCCTCTCCTTCCCTTACCCATTCCTTCCCGTCCTTGGACACATCTGTCCATGGACTTCATAACGGACCTGCCTCGTTCCTCAGGGAAGACTTTGATTCTGGTGGTGGTGGACCGTTTTAGCAAAATGGTGCATTTCATCCCTTTTCCTGGTTTGCCCACGCTGTGGAGTACTTGGACGCGTGTGATGGAGCATTGTCCTGCATGAAAATCATGTTTTTCTTGAAGGATGCAGACTTCTTCCTGTACCACTGCTTGAAGAAGGTGTCTTCCAGAAACTGGCAGTAGGACTGGGAGTTGAGCTTGACTCCATCCTCAACCCGAAAAGGCCCCACAAGCTCATCTTTGATGATACCAGCCCAAACCAGTACTCCACCTCCACCTTGCTGGCGTCTGAGTCGGACTGGAGCTCTCTGCCCTTTACCAATCCAGCCACGGGCCCATCCATCTGGCCTATCAAGACTCACTCTCATTTCATCAGTCCATAAAACCTTAGAAAAATCAGTCTTGAGATATTTCTTGGCCCAGTCTTGACGTTTCAGCTTGTGTGTCTTGTTCAGTGGTGGTCGTCTTTCAGCCTTTCTTACCTTGGCCATGTCTCTGAGTATTGCACACCTTGTGCTTTTGGGCACTCCAGTGAAGTTGCAGCTCTGAAATATGGCCAAACTGGTGGCAAGTGGCATCTTGGCAGCTGCACGCTTGACTTTTCTCAGTTCATGGGCAGTTATTTTGCGCCTTGGTTTTTCCACACGCTTCTTGCGACCCTGTTGACTATTTTGAATGAAATGCTTGATTGTTCGATGATCACGCTTCAGAAGCTTTGCAATTTTAAGAGTGCTGCATCCCTCTGCAAGATATCTCACTATTTTTGACTTTTCTGAGCCTGTCAAGTCCTTCTTTTGACCCATTTTGCCAAAGGAAAGGAAGTTGCCTAATAATTATGCACACCTGATATAGGGTGTTGATGTCATTATACCACACCCCTTCTCATTACAGAGATTCACATCACCTAATATGCTTAATTGGTAGTAGGCTTTCGAGCCTATACAGCTTGGAGTAAGACAACATGCATAAAGAGGATGATGTGGTCAAAATACTCATTTGCCTAATAATTCTGCACTCCCTGTATATATATATATATATATATATATATATATATATATATAGTACTATACTTTTCTACTGTATCTGGAGTTGCTGTGTGGCCATGGCCTAGTACAAATGACAATGGTCACTGTTAGGATTGGGTCTAGTGCAGAGACCCAAAGGGGAGGTGTGTGGGAAGAGGATGGGATTGGTAGCAATGCAAAGGTAGTACCCACAGTGGTAGTGGTCCTGCTCCCAAACTCCCTGGGCTGTGCAATGCAGAGGGGGTGCACCTGATGGAAGGTGGGCTGTCCTTGGTGTTGCTGGTGGTAAGGTACAAGAGCAGGAAACCCCATACAAAGCTGAGAGAACAGTCAAACTTAGTCTTTAGAGAGTTGAACAGTACAAATCCCTTCCA